>NT_177531.1:103613-111746 GCF_000188095.3 Bombus impatiens
GGTTCGGCGGGCCGAACGCGTGGCCAAATCAACGTTCAGTTTCCAAATCTTTGAATTTCACGGACGTTTTGACTTTTCCGTGCACACGAAACTCGTACAAAACCGTACGACAGGGTTAAAGCGTATATTACGCGTTGGTCCTTGCAAAACAGTGGAGGCCGCGAGAAAGGGAAAAGTGATGTAAAGAGAGCGGAAAAAGAGAACTCGATGGGAGGTCACGTGTTACGCGATTTTCCGGCCGCGGCAAAAACAACGGCGCCTTTGAAAAATGTCATAAAATCGCTAAAAGCCACGGTCTCTGTTTCTGTCCGCTTTTTCACCTCCCCTGGTCGTCTCTCGCCCCATCCGCGCCTTGTTTCTTTCTCTCTGTTCCGCTTTGTGCGAAACGAGACACGAAATTTTCGAGTGCACCGCTAGACGGAAAACGTAACTGTAAAACCGTGACTCGCTCGTCCGTGCTTTTTCCTACCATTCCTTAGCCTCGTTAACGACAGGCGTGGACTAATTGCAAAGCGGACTACCACCGCGCCCACAAGCGCGCCCGCGAGCTCGGCAACGCGCAACTTTTCCAGAAACTACCGTTTTATTCGAAACGTCGTGAATTTTATAATTGAAAACACGCCCTGCAACTTCGAAACCGGTTACAATTCATATCTATGTTTCTTAAGATCTTATTACCTGTTTTCATAAGTGCTCTCGAAATTCAACCGCAACTTTTTGGAATACCCTGTATACTCGCGCGACGTTCGTTTCACGACGAATCCACAGAGACTACAGTCTTCTTATTAAAATAACATCGAGAAGATTGTATTCGCAAGAAACGGTCGTGGAAGCGCGCAAACTTGCCACGGAATGTTTCGAACGCGAATCTGTATTTCCTTAGCGTATCGCGGAAAGTATATGAAACTCGGCGGAGCGGTTTAAACGAACGGTAATTTAAATGGTAATCGAGGCAGACGGTATCGCGCGGCCATTCTAACCTAAATTTAAAACGTCAAAACTTGCGCGCTTCTCGTTCCTATCGTCGGAGGAATCAATTGCGGTATTTCCTCGTCGCGTTAACGCGAAAGTTGTTCGCGCGGAAACAGCGAAGAAGAGGGACCGCCGACGAAAGATTTACCGCGCGAGGAACCGGTGTAAAAGAAAAGTGACAGAGTGAAACAATCGAACGAGGTACACGTGGCGTTAGCCCGCCTCGAGTTTTTCTCTTTTCGCTCCTTGTCCTCGACTTTGCGCTTTCTTCGTCCTCCAGCCGTTCGACCAACATACGTCGTAACGTGTCCTCGGCGTTACGCCGTTACACACCGTGGAAATTATTACGCTCGATTTCCCATTTTTAACGTCCCTTTCGCCGCCCTCTTTCGGTTCACCCTTCCCCGCCATTTTCTCGAGGACAGTTTCTCTCGGTGGGCTGAACACGGTTGCCTCTTCGCCAGGAACAAGGAGGACCGCTGAGCGATCGATCGACATGTTCGGTTCGAGCTGTCCGAATCAGAGCCCAGGATCCAGGCAAACTTCCCTTCTAAATCCAGACTTGTCCACGAGGCTGTGTCTCTCGCACGATTTCCTCTTCTTGTTATCTTTCTTCTCACCATCCCTTTTTTGCCTCTTATCGACTTTCGGCATTCTCGCACAGAATCGTTTCTCTTCGCTCCGCGAACGAATCACCGAAGAACACCTCGCACAGTGCTTAGTCGCGAGCTAGGGACACGAAAGCGGCGAGAGGCAGAGAGTCTGTTCTCCTGACCGATCGAGCTATCGTGACACGAGAAACGAGGGTCGATAGGTTAGATTTTCTACGGATAAGCGTCGAACGTGTGAGTGTTTAACGCGTTAACCGCCACGTCAACGTGCACGTCCATGACCCAAATTTTCCTCGGTTACTACATTTTTTAGAACGATCAAGTAAGATTCTGCGTTATGCGCGCACAGGTAGACCGTGGATTTTTATACATTTTTCGAAGATTTAATTTCGCGCAAACGCACACGGTACATATAGCGCGTATAATATAGGAAAACACGCGAAATAGCGAAAGTACGATACTCTTTGCAATTTATAATTACAAATGTTACAAAACAGTGTTCCGTTTATCGGTTCATTTTTTAAAATACATTCGCAGGAACATTCGCGGTCTGTTTGCAACAGTCTACGTATTTAATTTCTCCGTGTACGTGCTTGATGGAACGACGATCTGTCGGAACACGAATTCGCTCTAACCGTAAGCATCGGACGTAAACGTGTGACGCCCGTAGGAAATCTCGCTCGAAGAGTTCGATCGATCAGCGTATCGATCGGCGACTAAAGTTCAGCCATCGTTCGGATCTCCGTGAGCGTGCAACGGAAAAACGAGCCGCGGCTGCTAGCGAAAAGGTACGAGTTTGCGTTTATATAAAGCCACCGCATCGGGCGGAGTTCCATTAAGAGAGAAACGAGCGCGACTTTCGTTCCAGTCCGATGCACAGGGTCGACGTCGGTGTGTGCCGACGTACCTATTGACTTTTCCATCGAACGATCTCCGGTAGCGGCCACGCGAGTAAACCAAAAGCGCGAGACGAGGAAAGAGAGAAGATTACCGTTACTATTCGCGACGTGTATGCCACGACGTGCATTGGAACGCGGGATACACGGGGAAAAACGAGAGTAGCCAAAGCCCGGATATCCCGCGGCGAGTTATCGATGCAAGTCGGATGAAACAAAAGTTGGGCGACTCGTTCGCTTAAGAGTTTACGCCTCGAGGATGCCGCGATACGTCGCGGCTTACCGATCCTCGATCCTTGTTCGTACCGCTCGCGATCGAATTTTCCCTTCGATTTCCAACGATCCGCGACCTGTTGCGAGAACGCAAGCTTGTGTTTCTCCTTGTTCCACGTTTCTCGATCCACATTGCTTGTCCTCTATTCAGACAGACTGAAACGCAAGTGGAATTATTCGAAGAAACGTTAATTTTGTCGTGTTTTGTACTTTGTTGCGCTCTGGTCTCCTTCAGGGAAAAAACATTAATTAAAACGTTGACTGCGACAGTGGCTATCGAGGTTCCATGTTTTATCAAATTTTCTCGAACGATCAAGCTATGATAAATTTCTGGACTTAGGATATCGAACAATGATTTAGACAGCATTGTCAGAAAAAAGTATAATATTTTGCAAAAATTCGGTATTACCATATACTCCCACAGCAAAGTATATGAGTAACGGATAACAGAAAGTTCTCATCCTATGGATTTTAGTAACATTGTATTAGAAATTGTTTATAGCGGCGGTAGCAGTCATATTAAATTTATTCGTTGCTCTTACTAAATCCATAGGTCCGCTGCCTAAAATTACAGCGTCTTCTCGTGTTTCTTATTTCGTGAACTTCCTTCTGTCTGTCATTATATTCGCGTCGCAGTCAACGTGTTGATACTATGTACGGGGTTTGAACAAAATAATTGAAACACCCCTTATATGTCATATATATATGTCGACCTCTCATTGCGGTTAGGGGCGTGTAACGAATCTTCATTTGGATTAGCCATTGTCCTCATACGATATGGATGATATTTACTGGTACAAATATAATTAGTGGCGAGATGTTAATGACAATAATCTTAAGTTCAATAACGAATCCACGGTCAACGGGATAGCAAATGCGTTTTCTTCCAAAGGCCAAGTCGAACTGAATTTACTTGCCCACAATTCAAGTGCAATTCAACTTACTTGTTCACAGTACAAATAGAACTCAACTAACTCTGTCAGTCCAAGTGGAACTGCACTTATATACTGTGTACCTCTTTGTATCTCTCGGATCAACTATATCTTTAAAAAGAGCTATGCAACTACTCCATATCTCTGTTTGGCAAAAACACCCATCCCGTGGCCGTGGCTACGTTCAGCGACCAGTTGTGTCACTTCGAGTCCAAGCCTATTGTCATAATTTTCGGGCAAACATAATCAGATTAAATTATAAACAACTACTTCTAAGTTTTATTATCTATGTACAGCTATAACAAAAAGTCTAGACTAAAGTATTGGGGATCTTCCTAAAAATTCCAAAAGAAAGGCCCCGATGTCCTTTCATCTCCGACATATACAGGGTGGTTGGTAACTGGTGCTACAATCGAAAAAGGAGGTGAAAAATTTTTTTTTTCAATTTTTCCATCGAGACAACGATCTACAGTGAGATCCGTCATAACGAGACGCGATAAAGTGCACGCGTACCGAGCGAAAACTCAAAGTCGATTTTCTCGAAAACAAAGCCTCAAACGAAAAATTTTTATTCTATATTTTCGACTTCACCCCCTTTCCGCTTGTACCACCGGTTACCAATCACCTTGTATAATACAAGATATAAGAGGTGTTTCTATTATTCCGTGCAATGCCTGTAAAACGTTACCAAACGATATTTTCACAATCACCGATAACGCAGAGAAATTTCCATGAAATATAAAACAGAATCGAACGTCGATAAATGGAATCTGAAGGGAAGAGCTGAAATCTTCTTTCCCTGCGTACTCGAGGTTCAAAGCAGCGGTTTAAGTCGCGTTTCCTTCCTATCGCACGACACGGAACTTTCAACGAGGGAACGAAACGCAGCCTAAAAAGGCTTGCGATAATCGGAATTCCTGAGGGGTATTTTGCGACCTCGTTTTTCCGCGCGGTGCCGCGCGTAGCACGCGCGAAGTACGAACCAGACGCAAGTGGAACCATCCTCATCGGGATATACGTATATCGCGTGCCAACTAAACGCAATTTCGGAATAGTTTCCCTCGGCGCGCGGATTAAATTTTCCTTTGTTCGCGTTATGGAGTCGGGCCGCGTTCGTCTCGTCTCGTCTCGCCTCGCTTCGCCTCCCATTGCCGCGTTTCTCGGCCAAGCCGACTGTTCGCCGTGCTTTCACCCATACCAGCAATTAGATCGACTACCCTAGGCGTGTACTTTAACTTTGCGGCCTTTCGGAAACGCGTGCGAAGCATCGTTGCTATTTTCTACGCGCCGAAACATTTCCTCCAAACAGATAATTCTGACGCAGAAAGATGGAACTGTTGGAAGAGTTTAAGAGCGAGATTTTGAAGAAATTTGAAGGTATCGTTGGTATAAACCGGGAATATTTACGCAGGCCGAAATATGGAAATGTGGATGGAAAATATGCAAAGTATGTTGGCGATATATGTTGGCTGTACTTTTTATATATTAAATGTCATCTGAACGATGGGATATTTGGCAAGATATTCGGCAATACTCTGCTCAAATTTCCGCTCGTTAAGCGACCATGTTTCCTCGTAAAATATATTACCCGGTGATTTTTTGAAATATTCGTTTTTAGCAGAATTTGAGAAAACTCGTGGCGCGTTTGCTTCTCGTACGATTCACGTCGCGGGTAATGACGCGATGAGTTTAATTAAACCAAACTATTCCGTAATAATTCGAAACATAAACCACTTCCTACGCTTAGCCAACCACTCAAAATCGCAACTGTACGACGTGGTCTATATTTGACATTAGAGCTTCGAATCGAGTCGTGAAGCACAGTCGGACACGTAATGTTACGATTGTCGTAGATTCGTTGAAGGATAGGGAATGATCGTTGGAAACTAGAAAGTCACTAAACCAGGAGGACACGAATTAAAACGATATATACGAATACGTATATTTTTGTGTATTTTCCTGAAATAATCCAGATCAGAACGGGATATATCGTCGACTACGCTACGAACTTCTCCAACAGCTTGATAACTCCACGTCAAAGCAACACTCGTCGCGTTCGATTTTTGCCCAATGTACTTCGAAAATTCGTGAATCCGCTGGATAAGAGGTTACGTGTAATCGTCGATGTGCCTGAAAGCGCTTTAACGATTCGTGAAATAATTAAAGCGAATCCCCTGGCTCTGGATTCGTCGGTTCGGACGAGAGGTAGCAGCAAGAGTCGAAGACGAAACGATGTTCAATTAGTTGGGTCGGGGGTGGATCGAAGTAGAAAAACGAGTTCCTAGCGATTGCGTAACTTGCAAAGCTCTGCTGGATGTAAAAGGACAAGGTAGGAAAGAACAGCAGGGTCATTGGCTCTAGCTTCGGTTGGCAGCAACGCGAAATCACGATCGACTCTGTTCAAAGCACAATCGTTTTCGCAAACTCGTGCCTCCCTTTGATGAGCCGAGTAAACGGTAACTCGATCGCGACGGATTTGTAACCGTTCCCCAGACTCCTTGCTGCTTATTTGCATGCAAATTGCCAGCCTTTCACAGACACGATAAAAAGACAGAGGGAAAAAGGCGAAGAAAATAGCATCGCAAGCGCCTGCGAAAGCAAGCAGCGTGTCCTCGCGTGGCACGAAAATGCAGGATGATCTTCTTGCTGGTTAACTCTCGTCGAGTTACTCGAAAGAAGAACGATAGCGACGGTAGAATGCTAATTTCTCTTCTATTAACTTCCATTAATTGACCCTTAACGATCGATAGTTTGTTTCACGGTTTTCACGAAGACGACGGAAAATTGGCTAAACCACAGCCATCGTAAACAGATAGAAACGAAGATGAAATAATTTATACATCGCCGGCCACAAGTATTCCAACACCTACGCGTTACATTTTACTTTCCCTGGCGTTTTACGCTACAAGACGCGCGTAATACCGCGATCTAATGACAAATTACTTTGAAAATTGAAACGGTGGAAAGCGTACAATTTGCATTAAATATCAGCTGCTGTGTTAACACGCACGTGTCAACTTCACGGCTGTCCTGTGCGTAAGTACTAGCTTATGGTCGGCAATTTATGTTTGCAAATGCAACGGCGGAATCTTTTGATCGTTAGGGTTTAATGGCACGAAAATCCAGCACAGATTCGATCTCGACCCGATTGCCTGTATTTTTCCAACCGTTGATGTCCTCCTATCTCGGATGCTGTGCCGAAAATTTTTAACACTCGAGAAAAACACGATCAGGTAGAAGACGAGTCAAAGAACGCGGCAGGTGTAAGCAATAAGAGAATCACCTTGTGTCTCTTGCGTATTCAGCCATTCGAACAAACTCGACTTGACAAACTCGAGAGGAAGAACGTTCCACGATCAATCGAGGAAACCGCGGAGAAAAAGTGTACGTGTAAATAACGATAACGCGACCGCGTTGCTCAGACGCAGATACAAATTCCATTTGATGTGCCGTCGACCGAGGAAAACGAAGGCCAGGCATCATCGACGCGTGAAATGTAGCGATATTTTTTCGGGAAAAGTCAAACGTTCCGACGTGAAAACGTTCTTTAATCGACCGCACCCTTTCCACTTGCTCCTGGCGCGCTGCACGGTCTACGTTCGACGATTCAACGTTTTCACGAGTTTTATCGTAGCTCGCAAATGCGTTTGAACGACGAGAATATTCGGAGATCCGTAGAATCATAATACATGGAAGTTGAAAGTTGTGGCCTGCGTAACTGTACGACGAGGCGCTAGTAATCGTCATCACCCTGTATTCCAAGGGGATGAAAATTCATCTTCTCTGACGACAGCCCGTCGAAATCTTCGCAAATGCGAATCGCGTAGCACTTTACTTATTGTACATACTATACATATGCATATAGTACGTGAATATTCGATATGGCGTAAATGTTACGTATTATTATATTTTATAATAAAACTGGAATAAACGAACGTCTGTTAGTGTTTTCTTTGCCCCTCTGAAGTGCGTCTTCCTTCAAAAGTCTTACATACACAACGGAACTACGACGAATACGAAAATATACGAAGAAATATTTATCCGCGGTTTAATATTCCTATTGGGAATTTTGGATCTTAATTGCCGAAATAATGTTATTGGAATACTAAATTTATTCTTGGAGTTAATATTAGAATAGTTATATATTTATTTTATGGACGATTTCAAAGATATTCATCGATACACATTTGCACGCGTCTCAGCACTTCCTTCCCTACCCGACTGTTAACCGACTGAACAGTTTACATTCCTTTGTTTTCGAGACGCCGCGCACACACGTACTTCCGCACACTGATATTCACATACGTGTATCACTACTACGCAGCTAATCTAGTCTAGCGCATAAAATTATACATATCTCAATAATTCCATACGCTGACGAAGATATACGACGCTGAAATATATACAGGGTGGTTGGTAACTGGTGGTACAAGCGGAAAGGGGGCGATT
>NT_177531.1:111757-113087 GCF_000188095.3 Bombus impatiens
CGATTCTACGCGAAAAAAGAAGTCGAAGATATAGAATAAAAATTTTTCGTTTGAGGCTTTGTTTTCGAGAAAATCGACTTTGAATTTTCGCTCGGTACGCGTGCACTTTATCGCGTCTCGTTATAACGGATCTCACTGTAGATCGTTGTCTCGATGGAAAAATTTAAAAAAGAAAAAAAACATTTTATTCTATATTTTCGACTTCTTTTTTCACGTAGAATCACCCCCTTTCCGCTTGTACCACCCGCTACCAACCACCTTGTATATGTTTGTTCAACCACCCTGTATATCGACAATTTTATTGAAAGAATACAGACAATTTCTAAGTCACGCTTACCTTAAACGTAGACGAGTGAAGACTTATCACAGGTATTATCAAGGAATTATGGCAGAGCGTGTCGATGATTTCAACCTTTTTCGTCCGAAGGAAAATGTGTTTTTAATTCTTAAGCAAAGCCGCGTAGCCAGGAGTGCAGGTCAAACAATATACGGGTATCGGTGTAGTAAAAATTGCAGAAATCGAAGGTACGAACAGATTTAACGCGCGAGAAAATTCTATTCTTCCAATATAGTTCTAAGGTCTAAACCCTAAATAACGATTTTTTTTAAATCGTCGCTTAATTTCGAATACGTGGAACGATTGAGCCTCGGTGAAGCGAGTCGGTATCGTTAATTGCCGAGAAATGAATTAATTAGCGGCAAGGTCGGCCCGGCGCCTTGGCCCAAGTCAACGGCTTCTGACCGCAACGAACGAGAACGCGGTGAAGCGTTCGACACGAATCGAACGGGATCGAGACGCTGTTAATTCGCGACAATGCGTCGTTCGCGTTCGAAACAAAAGGTATTCGATTCGAAACCGGGAGAAATTAATTGGCTGCCGCGTCGTCACACCGATAGCCAGGGTCCAGTTAACGCGAGTTTCCACGAAAACCAGTACTTTTTCCATTTGTCGGAGCCATTGTCTTCGAAATTCGCCGAGAAGAGTTTCCCATTGATCGGCTCGGATCGAGAGCAACTATTATTTCGTTGAATCGCGGTCATCGCCCCCTCTTTTCTCTCCTCTTCCTCCTTTTCTCTCTCTATTTTTCCTTTTTTCTTTTTTTTTTTTCATTCTCGATGCGCGTTTAATTGGAATCCGTCCTCGACGCGTTGCATTCAATGGACGGCGCAAACATGGTGGACAAACGAACGCGTTTTTTCGCGCGAGAACCAACTTTGCAATCGGTAATCCGAACGTGCGATCCGATTTTTCGGCAGCGGCGTTAAATCTGACCGTGGTCGTCGAACAAAAACGATCGCAAGAATAGCGGCCGATCGGTACGCGTTTAAC
>NT_177531.1:113274-115042 GCF_000188095.3 Bombus impatiens
AGAGCCGCGTGGGGACCCGGTTGTTCCAGACGGATAGAAAAAGAGAATGGAAGAGAGAAACGGGATTTCCAACTCGAGATTCTTCTTCGAGTTACCTCCGAATGGACTCTCCACGGTTTCCACAGGGGAAAGCTCCTTGGCCGCTCTTCTTCGCTCCCTTTGTGAATACTCGAACACTTGGAGAGTATCCTCGAAGGGGAAGCCTTTGTCCTACTCCATTCGCGAGCGTATTTACGATCCTCCTTGTCGACGATTTCTTCTCCCGCGACGATTTTCGTCTCGTATATCCCTGCCAACCGATTTTACCTATATTTTTACATTATGCGTGTCCTGTTCTCTGTTTCGTTTCGTTTGCGCGAAAATTTATGCAATTTCACGCGTACGCTACGAGAAAACACGGATAAACGCGAACGCTGGGAAATCTGTTTTATTAATCGCGATGTAAATCATCCCGTCCGGTTTCCACCGTATATTTCGACCTTTAGTAGACGCGGGACGTTTCTCGGTTGGCTGGAAAAGAATGGCGACTGTATTTCGTCATTTCCAGTCGTCGATACGATACGCGTTGTCCCGTTATTCACAATCGACACCGTAAGTATCTTCGTCCGATCATACTCGACAAAAACATGCGTCGCGCAGATCGTTAAAAATACAGCTAGCGAAGGACGTGTCGGAGCAAGAAGTGTTCTCCGTCCGCTCCACCTTCGACGCTCGCGAAACCTCCTCTTTCGCTGCCTAGAAGCGAGCAAAATTTGTGCATCTTATCTACAAGCAATTTGCAAATGAAACATTCCGGCTACGAGTTCTTTCCTTCTCATCGCGTGTCAAGCTACCAGCGTTGATGCTTCGAAATGCAACTTTGTACTGCGATGGAACCGTTCGTATACAAAGTAAATCTATTTCGAACAGTTCGGATAATTGCTAAGAATTGCCAGATTTCACAAGCACACTAATGCGATGTTCCGACGATTTTTCCTTCGAAACGTACCGTACAATTAAACGTTATTCGTCTGCAGAAATTGTTTACCTTCAAGCCTGGAACAAAGCCTGGTATTTTCATAGAATAAGCAACGCGATATTTCCACGAGTGTTGCACAAAGCAACGAAAGATAGTGCCGTGTCGGAATATTAATGCGAGCAGTTGTACGTTTACGACGCCATAACCAATCAAACTCACATTCTGCCACTAACCACCTTCTCATCTTCGTACTGAGGTAGCGTCGGTCTCTGATATTCGGCTTGGGGCTACGGCTTCCGTCTTGGAGGGTCGAACGCGGTGTGGTTGCCGTCGCGAGATATCGGCGGGCGGCTCTCCTTTTGGCCCGACGATAAATTTCTCCCGGCGGCAGGCATGGAAAAAGCGCGTCGAACGAAAGAACGGGCTGACGTGCGGCGATACATTCAAAAAATTGCTACCACGATAAGAAGCAGCTAGGTCGGGGAGAAAGGATGACGTGGATGAAGAGGCGAGCGAGCGCAGACGGACATGGATTACCAGCCGATCCGATGGCTACCTCCTCGGCAAAGATTTTCCTTGTAATAAAAACGAGATCGATCCACGCGATTTTGGCTATCGTTGCCAATTAGCGGCAGGGTTACCACATTAACACTTTGACTGACACGCCGAAATCACATGTTTCGCTGAGGACGCCACGGGAGTATTTTTATTGTTCAAAGCATATAATGGCAAAATAATAATAAATTGACGATGTAAGACAACATTCTTCCCCAATGGACCGTTTATCTTATTGGTGGTCACGGGTGACCA
>NT_177531.1:115265-133413 GCF_000188095.3 Bombus impatiens
GCGTGTAGAAGATATTGGTAAACGGTATTTGCTCGTTCTATATGTGATAGTAAGGTATGTTCACGCTTCTAACTTCAATTATATGATTATAAAGCAGCATTTACGATTATTTTCTAAACTGTGTTTATAATAATATTCGTAGATTACCCCTCAAAGATGTGGATGCAAACACAGTGCACCGTTAGATGCAAGATTTGTTCTCATTTTCTTTTTATCGATGTTCTAAAAATGTGTAATCGTTCAATGGGGCACTTTTTATTTCAAAGTATCTTCTGCTTGTCGGTTATATTCAAAATGCCCTAACTGTCAATTTTCATACAATTTTTACAATTGTAAGAAGTTCGAGCGCTCCGGTCACCAATGACCACCGTGGCGTCACAGGAGAAACCGTGGCCGGTCATATCTGACCCACGTGGCAGTCATAGTGTTAAACAGCAAGACCTGTCGAAAATCTGGCCGCGTCGCGATCTTTTTCGACGTTTCACCAACAGGAAATAATTCGTCTGACTCTGTAATTTTTTGGAAATGAATTTACATTAGGTGCTTTTAATCAATTAGGATAATCGAATTCTACGATAATTTATTAAAATAAATTTATATTATTGAATTCACTTTGTACGATTCCACCTTTGGTGGAATAGTTGCGAGGTATTTCCTTTCCCGCTGTATAAAATCAATTCATATTATATTATTGAATTCTGCTGGATTCCCGTCGCAATTATGAAAAAGGATTCCGAGCATTCGCTCGATATTCTCTCCGTTATAATCCGTCTAAATCCTACAGTTTCATGAAATTTGACGAGATCGAGGTATCTTACGATTCTGCGACGATGCTATTTTTCTACCAGTTGCACGTACAAATTCTTTTTCCACCTCTGATTTATGCAATAGCCTGCTACCGTATCGTTTTTATTATTCCAATACGCTTTCCGTAACTTCATAAAACGATAATTTTCTCTGCTTACGTTTCTGTATAATCTCGCATTTAAGCAACCTTAACGCATCGTTTCACCGCTCGATTCTCGATAGATTAACGAGCTTAATCAAATATAAATTAATAGAAGATATCAACGTTCCGGTCGAATTGCAGATGCACAAAGAAGCAAAGCGGAGGTTCCGGTCGCCAGATTCGACGACCGGAGTACAACTTAATTTACCTTGCTATCTGATTTCTATTTCTCAACGATTAGTTTCGCGAGATATTCATCGATCGACGCGGATTATGAGGGAAACAGGCGTGGCTGCAGAGCTATCGGTGTCCAAGGTAACTTCTTCCACGCGACTATACACGATATTCGCATTATCAGGCAACTAACAGTCGAAACACGGGTTTTAGCGAAGGACGGGACAAGCATCGACCAACGTCGATATCGAGACCCGTCAGGACAATCCGGTATCTCTACTTTATTCTGTCTAAGTTTGCGCAACGGCCTGGAACGATTCGCAACTATCTGCAACTATCTGCAACTACCTGCAACAACCGTACAGGTTCTACCACAGTTTTCATCGTTCATAGTTTCTGAAGAGCAGTTTCGTTGATAGCGCGTCGCCTGTTTAGCAGCTAGCTTTCTCAGTTTTGTTCTTCTCGCTCGGTTTACCCGTGTTATCTACTCACACACTCGTCCTACGCTCCTCGCGTGTTTGTGTGTGTTTTTTTTTCCTATTCAAATAGAGCCGTCTGAGAACCAAGCCGCGCCACTACTTTCCTCTTTGATCCTCTTCCGAGGCAGCTCTACCGCTTTAAGCTTTCCTTGGGCGTTTCCATTTATTTATGATTCTTTCTACCGATAAGATCGAGACGCGAGAAGAATAGCGAGGGAGAAGCGCAGTATCGAGAAGGTAATTGGACGTACAGTTCTCGATCATCGAGTTATTGGATTGGATTGGTTTTGTCAATACCACCTAATGACAAAATCCGCAATCACTTAGTTGCCAACTCAATAGACGCAGAAATATCAATTGTTCTAACGCGAAGCTACGTCCTCGATATTTAGATTTCTCGAAACTCGAAGAAATTGAAATATTTAACGCCAATACGATAAATAATATTTTTCAAATCGTAGAAAGCTTCCCTGTATCTCTGACTCGTGTAATGTTCTTTAGAACTTTCGAACTCCTAGTAAACTCGAAATGTTCCTAGTTTACGGTATTGGTAATGGCTATTGGAAATGGCAATTTATGAATTGTTAGAAGTAAATGACCTTTTTCCTATATCTCGCGTTCTTCGTCAATAACAAAATATATAGTTACATCTTCGTGCAATTAAAATGATTGTGTGCCCGTTTGGCTACGTGGGTTTGATCAAGTAGGAAATTCATCTTAATACGTTTCTTGCGATTAATAATAATTTTTCAATAACATCCACGTTACTACGTTTACTACTTTACCAGGTTTTCCACTGTTTGGTCCTTAATGGACGAAGAACTGTGTCGTAAAATTCGCTCGTGCCTTTGGTTTTTTCTAAAAAAGTGAAAAATGTCCAAATTATCGGATGGTCGTGATTCAATGAGCAAGCGTAGCGACACAGCGAGAAATATAGGAGAGAACGAAGATCTAGCGCGGAGGTCATCAAGAACGTGCTCGACTTGCCAACTTCGGCGTAAATTTCCCAACCTGCACGTATCGCCGATCGCCCGGTCAATGCGGTGAACCGTTCGTTAAACGCCAACGCTGGAAAACTGGTTTTCTGCTTGAATCCTGAAATTTCCTGGAATCCAAGGAAATCTTCTGGAATCGTCTCGATGTCCTGAAATGGTCTCGGCTGACGGGGTGCAACGTCTGCCAGACTTCCGGCGAGAGAATGCGATTCGTCGGTGGCCATGTGTCGATTTCGAGGAATCTCGAGACGACTCTCAAAAATTAAACGCCTCTTGCTGCCGATTGCTACGGTTGCCGCTGGCAAGGCGAATGAACGAAACGTATGTTCCGTGACAAGTCTGTCCTGAAGAACGAGCGAATTGGAATGTTCGCGAAACGTCGAAGCAACGCGCAACGTGCTAGTAAAAACACGATCGAAATCCGATGAAGGATCTCGATAACGAGCAAAGGTGCGGCAGATGGTTGAAAATATTCTGCGATCGAAGTTTATCACATACACGCAACATATACGTTACATATACGCAAGATATTGACAAATGGTGGTGTAAATGGAAAAAGATTATCAATAACGAGGAGAAATAAAGCTGTATCAAGCCTATACGCTTTTACCAAAACACAAGTTATTTGACACAAATAACATTTAATGCAATCTCTTCTTTCCGATAAGAAAAATTGATAGCGATATTACGGTCCGACGAGAAATAATTGATTGAATGCAAAATTTAAAGTTCTTTCTTCATCAGGGAAGAACGTTATAACCTCTCGTATGATTTTGATCTGGCCACCAGGGAAATCTTCGGAACTACGCGTACGATTTTCTTGAAATTTTGAAGCAATATCCCGCGTAAGGTGGTATTCTAATTGTAGAATATACCGTAGAATATACCGTAGGATTTTTCCATTTTCCAATTTTCTAGAAACATTTCAAAGTTGAATATTTTATTATACGCGGTTTCGTTATCTTTAAACCGATGTCATTCTCAGGATTGTTAATATTCGTGAAAAATTCTACGCTATATCGTAAACACCAGATTGTAGTTCGCTGAAGAAAAAGAATTTTCTATTTGAAAGCTTGCTCTGAGAGTAACGACCAGCAGATAGGTTTCCCAGTAACGAACAACATTTCCATTTTGAAACAATTTTTCTCTCGAAAGGGATGAAAGGTAAGACTCTTATCTGCATTAATATCGCACGAAAATGTCCGAACTTTTCATTTTGTGATTATGTACTTATGAAAAAAGTTGCCAAACTTCGCTTATTTTTAGACTCCCTTAAGCTCGCTCTACGCGATTAAGTTTCTCGATTACTTTGAAGTAGTTTTAATTTTAGAAGAAAAGAACATTCTTTAATATCCACTCGCCGACGAGATAACAAATTTCCCGAGTACGATAAATTTCGTATTTATCGTACGAAATATTTTGTAATTTTATCCCAACAAAACGTTACCATCGTCAAACCAATTGAATTCAAATCTACGTAATTTCACGTCGTAAATGTTGAAACGTTAAAATTCATTTACCATCGCGGTATATCTCTTGCACCTAACGTACCACTCAGTATCTTAACTTGCAAATACAGGACACTCCCTATCCCTTTTCCCGCGGGTTGAATAAATCTGTCGCAGTCTTCCTGTTGATCTTGGTCACTTTCCAACGCGAGATGGACTTTTATCGTGCAACAAGACAGTCAGTCCGTCAGGCCACTTAGCTGTAAATCGTCAAGATCGCGGTCACTTGGTATTCCGTTTCCGTGACCAGTCTCCGCTTTCTCGACTAGCAAGGCTCTCGTAAACCTACCGAAAACGTCGCAGGAAAACCTGCAAGAGAGCGTTTTAGTCGTCTTTTCTTGCTCTCGCCGCGGGACCGATAAATTCCATTTAGAGGCCGAGGAACCGAGCCGCGATGCGGCCAAGCTCTCATGTACCGTAAAACGATGCAAAGCGGCGAATCCCGGTGGCGAAATCGGCCGATGCAAAGCGGAAGCTCGACGACCGTACCGCACCTCCCGGGCCGATCCCACGTTGCATCGCTAAGGAGATTCCGAGCTGGAATCTACGTGCGAAGTAGCACTTGTCGTTCGAGATCTAGTCCCTCCCTCGTCCTTTTCCACTCTTTCTCTTCCACCCATCCCTTCTTATCTTCTCACCCTTTTCGTTTGCGTTTCAATCTGCTTTCATCCTTCTCGGTGTTCCCCCTTTCGCTCCTCTTCACCCCTTTTCATTCGCTTTGTACTTCGTGCGTTCCTTTCTTTCTCTCCCAGTTTTCTCTTCTGCTTTTTCCATTCTCCTTTTGATTCGGCCGGTTTCTTTGTCCGCTTTCTCCTCTCAGTTTGTCGTAATGAAATCTGTGCGCGTGGCGAGTCGTTTGGCGAAAACGAGTGACCGACGACAGGCAGGCAGATCGACAGCAGGATATAACGCAGTAGCATTGGACGAAATAAAACGGCGAAGTAACTGTTTCGCACTTTAAAATTTAAATTACGGGGATTTACGTCGGCTGCTGATGAAATATGATAACCAGGCAGCCAGCAGAGCAGCAACTCGCTTCAACCGTATTTTTTCCCCGTTCTTGCAGATATTGTTTCGCTGTACACGAAGCCACGTCCATCCTATACCAAGGCTTTACGATGTTGCTTTGATGGTAGGATTTGCTAAGTCATCGAGACGCGTCCCTCTACCTCCCATCGCCGATGGAAATCCAGTCCAGTTGCTTGATTTATCTGGTTTCTGTTTGCGCTCGAATTTAAGCTCTCTGCTCGATGAAACCGCTTTAATCCGTGAGTCAACTGACAAATAGCCTGTTAACGACCTACGAATCAATTGGAAAACGGAGCGCGAATATCGAGACGTAAATCAATCTTCGGAGAAGCAATTTCTTCGCTCTTCGTGTCTTCGCTAGACGAATAACCCAGAAACAACCCTTTCCCGTATCTCTTGGTCCGATTCCACTGCACGTCGTCCCACCAGCCTTTCGAATAGTCTCCGTATCCAATAAAATATTCTACGTTCCGATCGAACGAACGCACCGCGAGTTCCTGATATTTGTTTCTCGAGTATTAGGCTGCCGAATGCACAGATATGTTTCTAACTACGAGCTAACTATCGCGTCGTTTTAACGCGCCAAATGGAAAATGATAAAATTGACGTTGAACTTTGCGCGACACAGGCGCGCTCGATGAATCATTTGTTGTACGGCGTAAAAACGTTTGTTTTCTTTCGCTTGTTATCTCGCGTTTTGCGTGTTGTTGTTTCAAAAATGCAAAGTATAACGCCAGGATCGGAAATTAGCCGAGAAACAATTTCGCTAAAACCGAAATTTAACGCGATAAAATATTTATTTTTATTCGTCGACAGGCAAATGGCACGTAAACTTCAACGTGAATTAATCAAATTTTTCCCGTTTTCGTTTCGCGTTGTTTAATGCATTTAATTTAAACTTTAACTTAATTGAATTTAAACGGAAAACCTTAACGGACAGCGGCTAGCGAAAGGTGCGTTTCACATGCATAGAGCCGTAAAAAAATTTGCGATAGCGCGTCGTACAAATGGAATTGCATTCGCTGTTGTCACTATCGTAAAAGTTTCGTCCGCGAGGATATAACGAGAAACAGGAGATTTGCGATCGGCTGGAGCGATCGAAACTATCGCTTTCGCCCTTTCTGTCGCTGAATGAAACCGGAACAGCAACGGTGTACAGCCGCCTTTATCCGGTTCCCGAGATCGTCCCAATGTCTCGTTACGTCTGTTATCGCAATTCCGCTATTCACGCGCCACTCGATCTCTTTGCAAATACACTACGAGATCACGTAACTGTTTTATAATGTGTACCGTAACTTTTTACAACTTTTTCTAACGTTTTGTAGCGTTTTTCAGCGTTTTGTAACTGTTTGCAACGTTGTATAACAGAACGATGCTCGCGTTCGACTCTTTGTATCGAGTAGTTGCGCTATGTCACGCGGCAACGTTCCAATGGAACTTTCGGACGAATAAAATTCAACTGTTTACAAAGTTTAGCCTACAGGAATTATACAGGCTGCTTCACGCGACTGGGACAAGTTACAGCTTCGAAACGAGTTGTAGATCTCCGTAGCTAGAAAACGAGAAAGTCGCCATTAAACGAAGTCAAGTGGTTTTATGATCTCGTCCGACGTAAACGAATCGCGGATACGCGATAACGCGTAGTTCTTTGCTCGAGAAACCGTAAAAACAGACTAGAAATTAAACAACCCTCGGCCGAGTCTTTCCTTAATCGCCGTGGTGTGTACTAAATTGCGTTGCTTACGGACTAGAGTTAAGGGAATTAAAAGGGAGGAAAAACGTCAGGCGCAGAATTCGAGTAAAATTAATTAGAATCGCAAATGTCTGGACGAGAATCGCGAAGCTCGGATGTTTCTGGAAACGATAAGTGTCCTGCAAGCCTGTTAGAAGTTAGAACTAGAATTATGGCACTCGAAAGCTCGAGTCTTAGCGATCTCGGCAGTTTAATAGCTACAGCTTGCCATAAACTACGTAGCTGCCAAACATGGTGAAAGCGACGCACTTGAACAAGAAAAACACTTGCCGGTAAGTTGGTGAACCAGGTCAGGAAAATCTCTTCCGCTGTCGAATCTCTCGCGTCTACCTTGGAAACAGTCGAAATGCTTCTCGTTCTGGTAAAGAAGGAAGCGAGCAAACACAATGGTTTCTTGAAGACATCGAGAAAGCAGGTAGGTTGCGTTATCCTTTGAACCAAGTTAAACAAGGCAAGTTGCGCTTGGAAGGCTTCCTTTGACCGTAGAACGGGATATACATAACTCTCGCTTTGTAGTTTTATGTAATATCCTTAGAGAAAGAAAGAGAGAAATAGACAGCTTTTTCAATAGCTGGCGTTTAATTTTGTTGGATTTAATTACCAGTAGTAGGAAAAAATGTCGTCGTTGATCTAACAATGGGCGTTGTTCTAGCACCAACCATATACGTATCTCGAATAAATACCTACGTCTTGCATCGATATATGGCTCTCGTCACCAGTTTCCGAAAGTTCTCTACACATATCCATCATACCTCTATAGCACCTATCCGTCAAAATCGTCTGGAATATCCGTCGCGTGGTAGAATCTTCCGAACGATGACATAATTTGTAAAGCAGGTGCGGGAAGCACGGCAATTTCCCGTTACCAAGTGTAGTCGTATAGACTCGAGTACTTGGCAAGCTGGTGTACAGATAGCGATTCGTTCCAACATCGAAAAGTACGTGTAAGTAGATTGCAACGAACGAACTATTATTTGCTATTTTTCATCAAAAATTGCTATTTCTACCAAGCTAATTGATCAAATGGAATCGAAGTTATTGGATTCATCCAACGAATATCGTAACAAGTACACTACCCCGTGCTTTGAATATTTTGTATATTTTTCCAAGATATTTGCGTTTTTACAATTTTTAATTTTTAATTTATGAAGCGAACCTTGGCAACGCAATGTAGTATCTTAAATAGTCTAGAGTAAGGACAAGAAAGGATGTTCTATTTGAAGAGAAGTTTAGTTTTATTTTAATAAGCAATACCCAAAGCAAAAACTGACTGCAATATCTTCGTACACACCTCAAAAATGGATAGAAGACTGAAAAAGAAAACATCCAGCAGACCTCACAAAGGACTCAACCTAACAAACACGAAGATGGTATCCCACTGGGGGTAGCCACCCACATGATAATCAAACAGCTAAAAAATTCTACCAAATGTCCAAACTGGACAAATTGTGAATGTAAAGAATTAAATAAAAAAAGATATCTTCGTACGTCTTATTCTCCCACTCGGTTCACAACGTGTTTTCCCAGGTCAAAAAATGCTGACCCTCAACCCTCGCACCCTTCTCCCACCTACTCATTTAGCTTTGACGTGACCAAGGCATATACTCCTACATACTCTCTCTCTCTCTCTCTCTCTCTTTCTCTTTCTCTCTTCCCCGGCACTGTTACGATTCTTAGTTTATACCTTAAATTTACAACTTATACTATCCCGAGAAAACTCGAGCTTAAATATATGATAGACAAAGCGTATACTTTTTTTGATATTATAGCAATATGCTGCGCTTGATACGGATTTACATAAGTACACGCACGTACTCAGCTCGATCCCGTCGCTAAGAGTGAAAAGAGTTGAAGCAGGTGGCAGAAGCGTTCGATTGACCGAAGAAAAATCACGAGGATACGTCGCTCGAAAGGCGAAACCCTGTAGCGATGAGATCCTGTAACCTCGGCGATAGTGTTTTGACTTTAGACTCCGCAGGATGAATATTTGTTGAACTCGCCCCTCTGTGGCTGCGGACCGTGCGCCTCTATGTTGGCTATAAATACTGTTTTGTATGCATACTGGCTGAGCGGACCGCCAAGCACAGATAATAGGAAGGAAACCCCGGAGAAGCTACTTTGTCTAGCTCCTTCTCCTCGCCGCGTCACCCACCTCCGCCTCCACCCTTCTTCCAGCCTTCCTGGCCTGTCCCTTTCCTCTTATCCTAGCGGCGGTGCATCCTAATAGCGGTGGACCGCACTCCGCCTCGTAACAGCTATTGCGTTTCCAAGAATAATTACTAACGTAACGACGAGCAAGTCGAGTAACTCGCCGAGCAGAAATCGTTTCCAAGCTTCCGGAAACTCGGCAAGTTCGCCTCGACCGGATGGTTGGCCATGGGTAGGCGAAATCGGTCGGTGAACTTGCGAATCGAGAAGGTGAAACGCGAAACGGAACTCGACCCGTTCCCTTCCCGCTTTGTTTCGCATAGTCGAACAACGGTATTGATAGTTTTCACCGAGAGAAGGCGAACACTGTCGCCGCGGTCGAGTAGGATTTCGACAGAGACGATGAAAATTTCATCGAACTCTTGGAATCTTGCGTTCGGCCTCGTACGAGGATTTATGATACGCTTCGAGACGATTACTTTTCAGCTTTTCCACCGATGGGCCACCTCGAATTTTCCAAGTCGCGAGCTACGAAGTAATCTTGCGCGATATTAACAAGTTCGGAGGAACGAAATTTTGCAAGTACTTACCGTGAATTGTACATTAATCGATTCTATCCTACTCGATGGGAAATTCGAAAGGAGAATTTTAAAATCTATAACGAACATCGATCGTACATGTACGTGTTGCCTATAGAAACATTTATACATCGATTTCCTCGAAACAAAGTGCCGCGGTACTTGTTTTACGTATTTTAGATTTATCGATCACCAACGACTGATGTTTCATAGAATCGACCGGCGAAACGTAACAACAAATTGTTTCGTTCGCACTGAATTCACAGTGCCGTTCAATTTACTCGATTCTCCCTTGTGTTAACCAGCCGCTGTTTTGGTCGTACACCGACTCGCGCGTACTTCTTCGAACTTTTCCGAACGCAACGTTTTCGACAACGTTTGAATCCCACGAACTTCAGGCATCGATGACGACGAGAACACGAAGCAGAGTTAGAGGAATGGCCAAAGTCCAGCGGTGATCCGAAGACGAGCACGGGCCTCCAGTTGGTCCGAATTGGAGATTGTTCGTCGAGGCTTTAGCGTAACCTCGTCGAACCGCTTTTCAAGTAGTTCATGTAACTGGTTGGCCGGAGCGCTCCAAGAATAATTAGTGACTGCGGCAACAGCAGCGAAGGAAACTAAGTTATAGGAGGAGCAGGCAACGTGATGCGAAGAAGGTTGTGCGAAAAGGAAGGCGAGGGACAGAAACGCGTTGCAACGTGTGCCGCTATGTATCAAATCGGATTGCGTCGAATCGAATGGAACGCCAGTCTGTAAACACTCGATCGTCTTTGTCGCATCGTCTTCCATCGGGCGACGAGGAAAATTGCTCCGTCGTCGCGACGGAATTTAAGCTCTTTCGTTCGAGCCGTCCGGTTGGCCGCGGACTCGAATTGACGCAATATCGCTTACGACTCGCATCCAAAGAGCTTTATCTCGTAGCATACGGAGAGCGTGGTAACTGTGCCGACGAGCTCCAACAGACTGCACACTTACACGCTACGAGATACGCCGCTTCCACTGGTAATATCTGTCGCGTCTGTCTCCGATACCTTTTTTACGACGATATGAACTCGAATAAGTATTATTATATATGTTATATATATATATTGGCGATTTCTAAAATAGCGAAAAATACACCGTATTGTTGCTAGAGTTTTGTACGGTTACAGGTAGCCGAGAAGCACGTTGTATGGCTGGCGCGAATAGCTCGCGATCTTTAACCCTTTGCGCTCCAAATTTTCTTTCGATTTCGTTACCAACAGCTACCAACGCTTTTAAGTGTTTTATTTGAAGTGTATGATATATGTTGAAAGAATTTCCAGGATGCAACGCTGCTTTTCTTTCGCGCGTTTCACAAAAAACGGTGCGACTCGACAAAGGAGCTCCTGAGATAAAAACCGATGTCGAGTCACACTCGATATAGCAGTGCAAAGGGCTAAGATAGCAAAAGGTGGTCTACGACTTGCTGAAGTTTTCTGCGATCGCAACGATCCACGAGTAAGCTACCGTATGGCGGATGTTGGTATTAGGTTGTCCGAAACCTAACGTTTTATAAGGAAATAATACACGCACAATGTTTCTTGTTTTATATTAATTTATTGAATTATGCACGAATATAGTAATAGAAATAGAACGAAATGGATCATGCCAAATTCAATAAAATAATATAAAACAGAAATCGTTGCTCGTCTGTTATCACCTTATGGAACAAAAGAAACTTTTTGGACAACCTAATTTATAAATTACGAATGATTCTGTCGAATTAACGATGGAAAATGCAAACTGCATAAAATATCGAAAGTAGAGTACTCGTTGTAACGTTTAACCAATGAAAGAATAGGAAATTGCGTGAGAACCCGCTGTCTAATGGTCATTGGCGCTAATATCCTAAAGTTTCTTCTAAAAAATACTCTTTGCTCGGGATTGTGTTACGAAGTTTGCCAACGAAGACCTGACGCGTTCTTTCCATGTATTCGAAAAAGGGAAGGATATCGTCCGCTTGGAAAGCTCGGGTCGAACGACCCAATCGATTCGACCTGCCCACCTGGAAGGAACAATTAAACTTTGCTTTCGACTTGACGGAGAAAGTCGCGATAAGTAAAAGTTTTTCACGACTTTGCACCGCCTCTTCGACGGAGACGGATTGCTAATTCGGTCTTTAAGACGACAAGCCGAAACCGAAGGTTGCTTTCAATGGGGAGAGGATCGGCGCGAGTAAAAACGTCTCGCTGGCTGGCGGGGTGTCGCGTCGAGTCAAGGCGAGAGTATGATTAATGGGATTTTGATGCAAGCAACGGGAACGTTGAACGCCGCGAACGAACAGATACGAGCCACGTCCTCGCGTTTCTCCCGGCACCGACACTCGCTAATGTCTCCTTTGCTCGCGTGCTTTGCCACTGCTATCCTCGGCAATTACGCGAATTCTTTCACCTTTCGCCGCCAGAATTTTCCCTCGTCCAACTTCGAGCAGAGAGTGAGAGAGAGAAAAATTTTCAAAGGAGACAAGCTACAACCGGCGAAAGAGATTTTTTTAATAAAAGCATACCGAGAATTACGAATTGCGCGGCAAGCGAAAGCGGACAGAGCGCGGCGCGCGAATGGAGAACACGCGGCGGCGCGTGACGACCCGGCGTCCACAAAGGAATCGGTGAAACGATCGCCTGCTATCCGCTCGAATTCCATCGGGAAAATTTGAATTCGATGCTTGGGAACGACCAACGGTCCAACAGGTAGAATTCTTTCCTCCCTCTCGTCCACATTGTCGACATTCTAACGCGCCATTCCGCACGAGATCGTTGTTCGACGCCTTCCGAAAATCATACAGATATCTTCGGATTCGTACGTTCTCCTCTCGCTACCTTCCTCCCATCCGACCTTTCACGCGCGTTCCAATCGTTCACGAAGGCGATTTCCTAACCAATTTCCAGCCGCAGGATTTGCATTGCGTTGGGCCGACGCAGCCAACCAATCAACGTGCAAATACGGATAAGCTGATGATGTTTTTTCGAAAGTCCCATCCGCCTCTCGCCAAGCTCACAGCATTCCTTCATTTTCGAACACAAATTATATTTTCCACGTTCGTGAGCTACGGCTCTGTTTGTTCTCCCTCTTTTCCCGTTAAATTATCTACCACCGCTACGGCCATAGCTAACAAGAATTCCTTCGTAAATCCAGACGCCAGACGGTCAGCTTTTCCTTTCCTAGAGAAGCGCGTGGATCAGCTCGTTCCGAAGCGGAATGTCCGTTCGATGGATCAATTAGGTAGAGGCGGACGTGGTGCGGTATCTCTGGAAATTCTCTCGAGGTCGAAAATCCCGCTAAAACTTGCCTCGTATCAGCCGCTCGTTTATTTTCATATATCGCGTGTGAAATCGATTCGTTCCACTTGTTGGTTTCTTTTTCTCGCTGCCGCCGCGAGATTCGGCGGTTTATTCGACAGAACCGTTTCCAATCGGCCACCGACGACAGCTTTTTCTCTCTTTTCCACGATCCCGTAGCCCGGCTGCCGTCTCGTTCACGTCGCGTCCTCGTCGCGTTAACCGACGCGCGAAAGAGGCCGGATTTATTTCAAATTAAAATCAATATCCATCACGAGCCACCCTTAACCGTGCTGCGGGTCCGGTTTATTGAAACTCCGTGGCTTTCGTGCAATTTCGCAGAGCTTTGCTTTAATCCCGCAGGACATGTCTTTGGCCCCTCGACGGTCCGCCCCTAAAAGCTTCGTCTCTGTCGCGCTCGTTTGTCCTTTTTCCGTTTCTCTCGGCAACGTTCTCTCATCTGCCTTTCGGAGTTGGCCGCCGCGATGCACGCTTTCCCGAGCCCACCGGCGTTGCTCATTTCCATTCCATCATCGCGCGATCATGCTCGCGTTTTGGAAAATTCCCCGGCAAATTAGACGACGGTCGAGCGACGCTCCAGAGAGCCGAGCCAGCGTTTCCAGAGCGACTCGTGCGGAATACAAAGTGCCTTCGTGAAATCGAACTCGATTTTCGAGCGAGATACCTTCGAGTATCGATTATGATAGTGCGTCGAGCTGACATACGCGAATAAAGTGGTACACGAGCAACGGATCGATTGCACGATTAGCCGTACGATTTTGCTCATTTTGGAAATATCGCGAATGACGAGAAAGATGAATAAAATTGTGAATCGAACGTTGTTACGACGCGTTAAACATTTTACGATCTTCTTGTTTCACTGAAACGATATTATTGATAGGGGAATTTCCTATTCGTGAGAAATTTACATTACGGGAGAGACGGAGAAATGCAGAATGCGCTCGCTACGCACACCTATGTAAAATATCTAGAATATAGCGCTGGTTGTAATATTTAGCGAGTAGCGTTCGCTTACGTAAATTTCATTTTTTCAATTATATCCGTGGAAATAGGAATTTGCATAAATAGCCGCGCGTCACTCGAAGCTATCCGAACGATATACAGTGAGTCGCAGAAGTCTACATGCGCTCCTCGAGTGCCGTTTAAATGCTTCTAATATTAAATACGCCTCGAACCTTTCGTATACTTTTGCCTATTACGTGCATTCCGTGCATTCTGTGCATTCTTTGGCCGCCAAATTTCCCATAAAGGCACAAAAATCCACAATCCTGTTATGAGGTAGAATCGTATTATGTATGCGTATAGTAGCTCTGCTTGCTGCGAGACCACGCCACGTATGGCTGAAGGTTGCAAGGGTTAGAACGATCGTCGAGTAGGTTACGAAGGTACGGTCGAGTAATTTTGATTTACGAATTCGAATACGAAAGATAAGATTGATGGTGGACTTGGATCGGGATGGGAGTTTTTTCGTGTACAAAGTACAGTGATTCGAGAGAACCAGCTTGTCCGTGTCCCGTGGAAACGAAAATGACACGCAACAGCAGAAATCGTGAAACGAAAATCAGCGGAATTTCTGTCTCTTTGAGCGGAGAAGCACGCTACGGGTCGGCTGCGTCCGTTTAACGACCGTCTAATCGAGTCCCTTCATCGAGTAATCTCTCGCTTGTCTCTGTAGAAGATGTAGTATCCCAGAATCCCTAGATTTCATCTCCTGTCCTCGACGTAGTTAACCCTCCAGCTTGCAGTGTCGCATCGGTACGATACTTGCTTTGATACCTAACTTCTTTCGCCGAGTTACTTTATTTCACTTTAGTTTCACCGTGTTCTGTTCGATCGATGATAAGATAGATCTCTACGTCTCGCTGATTACGCGCCTAGAAGTCACCGTACTGACTCAGCCGTACTCGAAGAATCAAAGCTTCGAAGACGAGCCTTGTAAAGTTGCTACAGAAATACAGACAAGTGGATGACAGGTGACGAGCGTTAAAACATCCAGAGTCCCGCGTCGAGTCGAGTCGACGACTTGCCAGGACGATACTTATCTGGTTATGCTTTTCCGATTGCGAGAGACGTCGGTCGAGAGAGGCACGCACTCGGGACTTTCGTCGGATAGGATAAGATCGCGAAGACTTGGCGGTATGTCACGGTTGAAATTCCAACCGGCGAGTGCTTTTTGCTCGGAGTCTGAAACGCTTCGACTTGCTTTATCGCGGTAACTTTCTCGAGAACTTGGGCAAACTCGTTACGATTTCCTTTCTTCGAATATTTCCTTTTGACACCGCGAATTTCTCCTTAGCCGGTCTTCCGCTCGCCTCAACGACCATCATATTTCTCGCTTCCTTTTTCCACCATGGTTTGCCATCGTGCTCGACCGACGACTTCCGCGACCCTTTATCTTTCAAACGTTCGTCGGATTCTCGTACCAACCAGCTTGCTCCTTTAACGTTACGCAAATGGTTAGCAAGTAGCCGCGCCCGTTCTCGCCTCTACCTGCGACGACGATGTTTTATTTGGCCGTGTTCCAGGTGCTAAACGAGACGTCACGAGAGCCACCGGCGATGAGAAAAGAAGGAAGAAAACGGCGCAGGAAGGAGCCGTGTTTTACGTCCAGTCGATTCCAGCGTCGCGATCGTTTTCTCTCCCCCTATGTACATCAGCGGCGTGCGTCGTCCGGAAAGTTTGCGCGCCGGAAGCTCGTGTACCGGACGAGCAAGTTCTCTCTCGCGAAACAAAAGCCATCCAAGCGCGACGCTAAATTCCTGGTAATCGCGCTAGAATAAACACCGATCGAGCTCATCCACTTTGCCCGGCCAGCCAATTTCTTTGTGAAATATTAAATTTCTATTCCGCTCGCTTTGTGCCTCCGCGTCCAACCTGCAGACCCGTTCCGGGAACCGCTATCGACAACTTTGCCGACGTTTCATTCCCTTTTCGCCAAGCTAACTTATTACGAACGCGGAGCTGCGCCTCCGTTGCTTTATCAACGAATTAGCAGCATCTGAATTTCTCTTTTTTCTCTTCGAATCGAGCTGATTTTAACCCTTAACGCTTCGGCTTTTAGAATTGCGAATATCGATCGACGACTCCAACTTATTCTCATCAAACTTCGACTCGCAAGTTTTTAAGTGTCAGATTTTAAACACCACGACGACGTGTAAATAATAATATTAAAATCATTCGAAGCAATCTTTATTCATGTCGGAAGTAATATAATTTTGATTACGATATCTATATTAATTATAATCGAGTAACGTGTGGAATTTTTTTAAAACATTCATTGGGATGCAAGCCGGGTTTGCGTAGTATTATTTTTTATTTGTTTTGTTATTTTTTATCCGAGTATTATTTTTTATTTGTAAACAATTACCGACAACGATCAAAAAATACGCAAAAATAAAAATCGATGGTGTTTGAAAGGCACATTTGGAACGTTAAGGGTTAACCGAAATGACAGACGAGAAACCGGATAACGAAAGAACCGAGCGAGACAAGCAGGTCAGAGATCGCGCTTTTCCAAAGTCTAATTAGGTCTACGATTAATCCTTTAGCAGCATAGCTGTATGAACAGTGTTTCTCGCGAGAAACTCGGCCAAGATATCCAATATCGTAAATTTCACGTCTTAATTACCGTTGTACTAAGTGCAACGGTTAATAACCGAAAATTATGAGAAGCAAGTACATTTTTGTCAATTTTCTATTTTTACGTTGCTTCGTCGTTGCCGCTGATTATTATTTTATTTTAAAATCTCCGATGTTTTAACGTCTTTCGATAGCATTACGACGAGCGATATTTTAGTTGATACAAAGAGGATGGAAAAATACATGTTCTACTCTCGAATTAAATAAAAAGACAATTTTTCGACGAGGTAAACGTAATATCGACGGACGTGCTGAATTTTAAAGCCATCGTTCTGTAAAAATGGAAATTACGACCTATCGTATTCATTTCCTACAGCCTTCGTTCCTCGCTTGTAAACAGTTGAAAATATATATTTTCTAAATACGATTCCAAAAGTACTCTTGAGAATGGAATAAATCTAGGGACTCTTGGCTCGTTATACGAATTTGTAACAACGATATCCAATTAAAAAAAAAAGAAAACTGTAATACTGTCGTGAAAGATAAGTACGATATATAAAAAATTGACCAAGTAAAATATAAATTGATTTAATCGAAGCAAATGGAAAGACGGTATATGTGTATATATTCATAGCCGTTTTTAATAAAAACATACTTCTATATTTATTGTATCGAGGGTTTATCTTTTGTTTGGAATGTGATCTTTCCCGCTGCGATAACTAGAACGATTTCTATGCTGTTTTCGTTTAAACCACCGGTCACATCACAATTCTTTCGTTGTATTCTAGCGTCTCTACGACGCTCCAATTTTCATATTTCGATCAAATTCTCATTGTTACGAAGAAAAAGAATTGATGATTTAAGAAAATGTTGGACACAAAATTGACACCAATAAACGTAACTATAGGGATATTGTTTCGAAACTGAAAGTTATTTTTCAACGTTGCAAATACGTAATTGGATCGTAAATGATGGAAGACGATGTCAATTAATCTAAGGACAAATGAAAATGTATAGATGGTTCACGTTATGTAGAAATATCCATCTCTGCCAGACTTGCCCTACAAAACGATCGCCTACTGTTTATTCCAGGCTGATAATTCCATGTACAAGACGCCTTTTGCAAATAGAGGGAAACCCGTTTATAGCAGCATCGACTGTTATTTATCGTTGCACGCATCGCTGGCCAACGCGATTTTTTTGTTTCGCCTTCGACTTTCTTGTCGGTTTTGGTTCCGTGCCGGATCCTGGCGGACAGAATCCGCGAACTATTTGTAATTTTCCGCTCGGTATGCCCCAGGAACTCCAACATTTTCTGCCTCGCGTTCCCCGCGGCCGTCGACGTGGAAAACGCCGACGCGTTCAAGATAAATCGTGGACAGTCTGCCGTTTCCCAGAAAAAGAAACGCCCGTCTTTTCCGTTCCTCGATCTCCCGGGAGACACTGCCGCCTTCGCGATCGTGCGACATGGACGATAAGTCATCGACATCGATGACGGAAATCTCGCGTTATTGCACGATCAAAAAGGAACCGGTTCCTCGATACGGGCGAGGTATTTTCGCTTCGAATTTCGTTCGTCGACGAGCTACGCGTCTCGTCGTCGCGACCTATCGAGACGATCGTCCGATCTTAATCG
>NT_177531.1:133806-190974 GCF_000188095.3 Bombus impatiens
TCCGATCTTAATCGACGATCGTCGACTTAACGTACCTACACCCGTCACCGTACGAATCGCTAAAAGCAGATAAAACCGAGACGAAGAATCGTGCTAGTTGCTTCGTTGGCTCGAATTCCATCCCGACAACGGCCAATATCGTTCGAACCTCGTTTCCCGTCGAGGAAATTCAAGAGTACACTGGCGTTCAACGATCGGTGGATGCGTTGTCGCTGGAAAATTCGCGGCGGAAGGGATTAATTCGGCGAAGGTGTTAGCGCGGTCGATGCTCTCCTCCGTCATTTCCGGCTCTACCGACAACCACCGGATATTAAAGTTTCAACGGGTCGAATTTATAATCGGCGAAATGTAATTGCTCGAAAATAGAAACGGGAAGCCGGAGATCGAAGAGGAGGCTCCGGTTCTTTGACCCGAACGCATCAACGTCAGACTCTGACATCGTCGCGACGTTGTCGCCGATTTCTCTCCGCTCTCTGTGTACCGGCTGCTCGTTAATTATTCAACGACGTCGCTGAATCGCACCAGATCCGTATAACGGAAACGGCCAAGACCGAATTGCAACCGTCTGCTCGGATCGTCTTTAAACTGTCCGACAAACGAGCCAATCTGTCCCGGACGAACCGATATCGAACCGGCAACTTTCGTCTCGTTTTCTTCCACCTTCCCTGTTTGATCCATTAGAAAGAGCCCGTCGTTATCGCGCGATCGTCTCCGTAAGGAAAAAAGTTTCGTCGCGATTTTTCTCGTTGTCGATGCTCGGTCATTTTACGAGCAGTGTGCGCCTCGTCGATCGTCGTGCCATATGCCATCGACTCGTTATCGCTGACTCGGCAGGGATCGTGCACGTACATAGTGCCTCGTCGTATTATTCCCTGTCCTACTAAGCGGAATATTCGCGAGAAAAAGAAACGCCGCCCGATCGACGCGCGAAAATGTACCCACTGCTCACGGTTTACCACAGATGCAGGCAACGTAACGATAGGATCGGCCGATCGAGAGGGAAATTAAATCTTTTTCTAGCCGAAGATCGAAATCTTTTCTCTTCCACTCGGTCGGATTCCAGGGTACCGACAATTTTTCAACGGCACGATCGCGCCAACATCCAATCCCGCGCCAACATTCTTTGATATTGGAGGTTCTTGGAAATCTCGAATGCCTCGCCAGTTCTCCAACCAAGTACATATCGGAAGTTCCAAGGAAGGTATTATCCAAGGCGAAGCTGCTGGTTACCGATTAAAATTGTCTTCCGAACCTTTCGACTTTGCTCCCTGTAATCTTATGCGGTACGTTCCAGTCGACATTGAGTGACGTTCACGGTGTTTGAGAGACTTTGGACGAGACGTTCCCCTGGAGACTTTCGCCAACTCCCTACCGCGAACAATATTCAAAACGACTGGAAACTTTGCTCGCCAGGTGCGACTCATCGTTCCAAGCGAACGGGCAACCACGTCCCCGTTAATCAGCCAGTCGTTTGCATCGATCCTACCGCGTATGCCCTTCGCGAAAATTCCCGAGGAACTTGCTACTTCGGATTCCGGGAACACGTGCGGCAAGTAACGCGGTTTATAGGAGGTGGTTCGCGTATAAACGCGTCACGGCCAGGGCAGCCAAATTAAACTGTCTTTCGCCCGTTTCCAATTGGTTTGCGCTCAGACGCTCGGCTGTTTTAAAGAATTTCTAGACCGGAAACTCCGATCGCCACGAGCGTTGCTAACGAAATCACGAAAGACATGGGCATGGATTTTTTCATTTCGATTTCTTTCACGCCATTGGACGATGCGTTGGTTGCGCGTGTCAGCTGGACGAAATTATTCTTTTACATTTGTCAAATTCACGTGTGATTTAAAAAATCGAATATACGCGTGCCTCTTTCGTTTTTTCTTCTTCTCTGTTTCTTCTAGTTTCTTCGACAGAGAGCGTAATTCTCGTGGAGAGGAGAAAACCTCGGAGGAAATGCTAGAAGCAGAGTGCCGCGATTTTCTACCGTTGCTCGTTAAAGAACACGCTGTGCGCTCTTTCTTAATACAACGAAATTAAAAGTTTCGTTTATTCGCTGAAAAATTGTAGAATCGAAGCAAATTTTGCAACTGGCGAAAGATTCTCGATATTAAAGAAGTTTCGAACGAATTAGAGAGCAACGAAAGAATCTTTCGACAAACTACACTCTTGCCAGCTATGATTCGCATAATTGCAAATAAAAGTTGCCGAGACAAAGCGTTGGAAACGATGGAGTATAAAATAGGATCCCATCTGCCGCGCCATTAACGATTCCGAAGACAAACAATCGGCGAATGAAAATTTCTGTTGATTAATTCACTCGAGTTAATTACTTTCGACGTTACTAGGTATCGGCACGAGCAACGTTTATTCCACAGTTAAACATGTCGCTACGTTCGCCGTGAATTAACGAGGAGGGAGTATTCACGTGCGATTTTAACGAGCTTCAGAACGAAACGATCGGATTCGGTGCAACGACGTTGCCGCGCGTAACCGAAGCGTGGGTAAGTAACTACCAACCGTGGCTCGACCTCCCGTGCACGCCAATTTCTACGATTATTCCACTCCGCGAAGACATTAATCGTGGGAGAAACGATCATCAGTTGCCGAGTAAAAAGCAGGTGGCGCATTAGAGCGACGTTTAACCGATCATTTCGCCGTCAGCCAGGCCATTCGTTGCTCGGCAATTGCCAGCGCGAGGTCTGCGCCGCTTTTACCCTGTTCCCGATCGACGTTAAATCATTCGAGGCTGCACATCGGCTCTTACTTAACCCGGTGGTAACGTGCCACCGAAGCGACGATCGTAGAACGGAGGTTCTCGATTAAACGCGGATGCGTCGTCTTAACGGTTTTCTTCGATCCAGGCTCGAGTTCTCGAGGGATCAGGCAAGGCCGTAGAAAGTGACGGAACATCCGTGGAAGATCTAATTTTCTCATTGAAAGGGCGCGAAACGTTAATGGGATATCTCCGGCCGTACTCTCGAGTGCCGAGTTCCAACAGCTAGAACGATACATCGTATCTGTAGAGTATGGTAGAATCGTTCTATAACGCGGAGGATAGATTTCCAGTTAGACGAATTTCGTTACGTTACGCGAGACCAACCGTGCACGGGGTAGAACCAGCTTTTTTAAAATGATACGATTAATTTTGTACGGAAATATGTGCAGTATCGTGAGCTGTTGCTACGTACGGCCGCTTTTCTTCTCATTCTTTGTATCGTGGAAGAAAAATCGGAACTCCGGTCGCCGGGATTCGAACCCGGATTCCGAAACGTTTGCAACCTAAGGCGCTAACCACTGCGCTGCCGTCGTCCGACAGTAATTAGTGTCGAGTGGTGGCATTTGCTATCGAGTGTCGCCATAGGCCTTTTTTCCACGATACTACATACGTAATGCGTTTCTTGTCGTGCAAAGGTCAATGCAGAGCTTTCATATCCAAGTTAATTAAAAAATGCATAGGTTCGCGCGCGGCGAATGAGTCGAGTTTGCAACAAACCGCAAGAGAAAAACGCGTCAAAGTAACGAGATGTACATTCACTTTCTCACTTTTCGCGTTTGCTGCCACGTGCACGTACATTTGTCCTTTTTAAGTAATTTTATAATCGCGTTATAGGAAGGCGCGATAGCAATTTTCCCATTGTACTTGTACCGGGTGTCTCTAATTTTAATGTCGGAGCTTTGGCAGTGTGCATGGACTAGGAAAAAAGTCCTTGGGAAATTTGCTCCGTTTAGAAGAAAATCGTGTTTACGATCGAATCGTAGCTGCAATTAGAGCGGTCAGTGTCAGACGAAATTTCTTTCGCTCCTTTCGACTTTTTCCTAAAACGGAGCAAACACGAGCAGATCTCTGACACTTTTTTCGTAGTTTATCGGTTCTCTCTACACGCTTCAAAAGTTTTGACACCTAAATCGGGGACACCGTGTATATGTACGTACACGTGGAGAGAAACCACGAGCGCCACGATTCGAATCAGCTTTCCAAGGCGAGCTTCGCTTTTCCTAGAATTCGATTACACGATCCACTCATGCAAATTGACTGTAAGGTAAATCAATTTTTAATCTATCCCGCGTGAAATTTCCAGTGGCTACTTCTTTCCTCTCTATCTGTCTTCCCATCGTCGAATAGCTTTCGGATTTTCAGGTTTATTCCGGCGAAAACTTCTTTCGACTTTTCCGGCCGATTTACCGACGGCGTTTCATCGATCGTCGCGTCACGTTGCCACGATCGACGGGGCATCGCGTTTCATATCGAAACAACGTATCGGGCAAACGGGATTTTCCGCTTCGCTTTGCTTCCATATCACATTCCTTATTCGGACACGCTAACGACGCAAACGAAAAATATCCTCGACTAGTCCGCGACCTTTTCCTATGTCCTTTGTCGTTTGTACGTCTCACCGCGAAAAGGTAGAAAACCATCTGCAACGTCTCAGAGATCAAGCGGCTCGTTCTCGGTCGTATCCGTTTCACATTTTTCTTTCCTCCTGGCTAGTAATAGAGTGCCTCTTTTGATACGTCTTCGTTCGATATTCTTTTATTGTATCCTCGGTGCACGTACCGCGAGTCTCAAGATTTTCGTTCTTTCCACCCACCTCCCTCTTCCCGACTTTTCATTTCCTCGTTTCCCGATAGTACGATACGCTTCGGTAGCGACGATACCAAAAGATGGACGAAGACCGGCGTCATCTTTGTTCTTCGATTTTTAACGCTCTACGCAGAATTTGATTTTCCTACGTCTCGTGTTCGAATGTTAAGCCGAACAGCTGTTCTTTGCAAAACGCAAGACAGCTCGTGGTATCGGATTTCTCTGTATCCACTGTATCCTACTTATCGCAATTTCTTCCCTGAATCCGCCAGTGACGGTATAACAAAATTTATAAAGGGGGTTAGGAAGAGAGATTTACTTTTCAAGCTGTAAACAATTTAAATTTTACGCTAGAAGGGTAACTTGCGAATCTCGCCTAGTCAGGCTTTATTACCGGAAGCTTAGCCTTCTCGAACCGACGAATCTTTGTATAGTTTCGCAGAAACTCGATCGAAGAAAAAGAAGGTGTAACCGATTATAAGCCAGGTAACTTCATCGATAAACTTTGTAACAAATTATCCTAATCCCCATATAAAGGTGTGCTTTATCGGCGAAACCACCATTAATCACTGCCCTGATTGAAACCCATAAATCGCTAATTTATTCCACAAGCGTGCGATGTTGCGACGCGTGTCACGGTCATCGGAAAAGTCACGGCAATCAGGACGAAAATATTACAGGATCGTAATATCGCGGTTTCCGTGGCGAGTTGGCAAAGGAATATGCAAATGAAGGCTTAACGCGGCGACATTCTCGACAACGGCGAACTCGGTTAGAAATTAATTCCATCCAACAAAATGGTGCTGCTGGATGAAAGCCTGGCGCGGATTTCGTCGGCGTAACGAGCAGCCGGATAGATAGCGATTTCAAGGTCGACGAGTCGGAGATTATTCCCACAGGAGGGCTGCTTGAGTCTGGAAGACGTTACGCGAGGGAGTTTCGCAACTGAGAGCGTCAGCCGACCGACGGCTTACGTTTGATTATACGTGGTTGATTGTGCTCGCTTAGAGGAGCCCTCGGTCCCCGAGAGCCAGTCAGTCTGGGGCTGATCTTTTGTGGCAGCGTGAAATTGCCAATCAAATATTCAAGCCGCTTGTTTAACTGTCGCAATAAAGAACAGACGGCGAGCCATCAGCCATTCGCACGGACGCTTTACAGCATCTTTTCAGGCCCGGAGCCTTCAACGCTGAAAGCTGCAGGAGGCGCGAGTGTTTACACGAAATCAACCGCGACGCCGGATACTTTCCATCGTTTAATGCCACGACAAGGGGTTGTAGCCTGGCGCTGCAACCCCTGGCGATCGCGAATTTCGGGCCCTCGATCCCTTCCACGTTGCTGGATCTGGTTGGTTCGATCTTTCGCGTTCCACCGAACAGCTTCGATTGCGTTTTCTCGGAAGAAGCACGTGGATGTGTTGTTACTTTTACGAAATCTATTCGATCGCAGAGTAATTTGTTTATCCCGTTTCTACATCAGTGACGTATTCGAGTTACTGGCACCTCGTCTCCGAACTTTCAATAGCAACGACCAGACTGCGGATATTTACGCAAGTTTATATTTTTCTGGAACGCGAGTAGAGGAACGAAAATTTGATAGAAATTTGGCTTTAGTTTTCAACGTTTAACGATAGGAAGGGTATTAAAAGCCGCTGTGAAAATGTCGTAATTGTAAGAACGGAAGGTATCTACCGCAGGAACGCGTGAAGAATTCCGTTTTCGCTTCTGTTCATTCATCGTTGCCATAGTTTAGCCAACGTGCTGTCGTTCGAAAGACGCGTACCGCGGAACGAACCGGCGATCGTTAAGGGCTGGGAATGCAATTGGAAGATTATAAATATGTGTTCTTTATTCGATATCGATCGCATAACGCGCGTTGATATAGCCAGCGTATAGTATAGAGCATTATGCGAATTTCTGCAATCCTCGAATCATTAAACACGATATCGCAACAGCGAGCGTTAACGCACGTATTATGCGCGATTCGAGGAGAATCTGGAACATCGACCAGCCTCGATGAGAGGTCGGTGCCGTGATTTTAATAAAACAACCCCCAGCCGTTTGAACGCGTAAGCGAGATTCCGAGGACTTTGAAATTTAGTTTAATTAAAGTTGGTCGCTGGCTGGCGCGCGACGCTGGAAGCGTCTTGGTTTATTCTTTAAGAAGAGTCGGGGATTTAATCCTCGCCGAATCGGCCGCCTCCACGCCAGGACCCATCCAAATCGGATTCCTTTTAATCCTGGCTTCCGTGGCCGGCGCGAAGTAAATTCATCTGGCAAGCTGAGCAGCAAGATTCCAGTTTACTTCGAATTAAATAATAATAGTACGCGCGGTCGTGCCGAGGGACGTTAATTTACCGACGATTCGACTTACCGCTGTGTCTCGATTTACCGCTACGTGCACCGAAACGTGCGTCTTCTCCGCGCGCGACTCGTTCACCTATCGATTGAATTTCTCGCATATATCGGGTGTTTCCAGCTCTTTTACCTGCCAACGTGTACAACAATAGACGCACGATAGTTTTCGTGGAAGCTTAAGCGAACGCGCGAATAATCCTTAGAAACGTTAGATCATGAAAGAGCCATATATTCGATAGCGTAATAGTAATCTCGTCGTCGATTTGATACATCGTCGTTTATATCAAGGACGCATTGTTATTAGGCTGTTTTTCTTTTACAGACGCGTCTTTTACAACGATGCTAATCTGTCGAACGTTGTGATCTTGATTTTGATAGAACAAAATGAATCATAGGTAATTCGATAAAATAATATACAAGGAAAAATATTGTGCGTCCATTATTTCCTTATAAAACGAATGAAACTTATCGGACTACTTAATTACTTAGCTCCATGCATACTGATTTTACGATACGGTTCTAGATTTTTATCTTCTGCTGCAAGAAGATATTTTTTTTACTACGTTTAGTAGCTGTCTTATGTACAGGTAGACTTTCTCGGAATATGTGGAATTTTCGTTAAAAAACGCGAGAGTATGGTCGTGTAAAAGACATCTTTGCTACAGATCGAAATCGATTCGAACGAAACGATGGAACAACGAGAATAATGGACGAGAAATCTTGCACGAGGCGCACGAACTCGCCAGGAGGTCTAATTAGAATAGCGGATCATCTTTAATTCAAGAAAATAATCCCTGCCGTCGGCTAACCGAAATAAAACTAGTCTGAGAGTAATTTGATTCTTTAACCGTCTTCGGGTTCAACTTTCTTCTCCCGTTTTCCTCGCTCTCTCCCTTTCTATTCTCGTTTCGCCCGCTGCTCCTCGCGTTTCTCTCCGTCTTGTCTCTAATTTGTCAAGTTTCGCGAATCGAGGAATTAGTAACCCGCTTCTCTCCAATGTTCTGTCTCGTTATAAACACGAATCCCTATGAAAGGCTTGGAACTCGAGTCGCTTTAGGTTGCGCGTGGATCGGTCATGCCGAGCGAACACGGTTCGCGCGAAATCCATACCAACTACGAGCCTGCCTCGTTAATTTTCATCGAACGAGATGCCGATTGAACGCATTCGAACTCGCGGAAGCGAAAAATTTCTAGGTTACGATGAGTTTCTTCTTTCTTCTCCACGCCACTCGACCACCGCGAGTTTCACGAACAAAAAAGAAAAAAAAAAGAGGAGAAAAGAAAATACTCGTTTCGGCGTAAATCATAATTCACTCGCTCGTTAACGCAAGGAAGAGACTCTTGGCAACGATGTCGAAGAGACTGTGATATTCTTCGATCGCGATCGCTTTTTCTTGCTAGACGATGAAACGAGCCTCCTCGTTATTTCGTCTTACGCATATCCGACTTTCACTCCCGAGAGGAATTTTATCGACATTTTCGTCGTTGGAAATAGGCATCTTCGTTATTCCGTGAATTTGGACACTTATATCGTATGAAACTTGTATGCTTTTCTGATTCTTCCCGGAAGCCGATTGGATGAGAGGAAGAAAAGCACCGAAGTCGCATTCTCTCGAACGCTTTCGCGTAACTTCATCGCCTTAAACATGCCGTCTGCTTTTGTTCGTACGACAAGAGGCAGAAGAGCGTCTGTCAAAAAGATACACGAATTTCCATTGCCTTTCTTCCTCCGCTTTGATCAAATTCCACCCCGTTCCTCTAAATTTGTAACAAACGTATTCCAAGTCGGGTTTGTCGACCCAGAATCGGCCGGCATCAAACGCGCAGAATTTTCCATACGATAAAGTCGAGTAAACCGAATCATACACGTAGATGGGAGGAATGAAAAATAGGACGATCGAAAAGCTTTAGGAAATTTTATTACGAGCCATCTAACGAGACCGCGCCATTCTTTTGACGCGCGACCGACAAAAAGTCAAAGGGAGAGATTTACAGAGAGAAAACAGACAAAGAAAGAGAGAGAGAATCATCGAGAGATTTCGAGACGGTGCCAGGGGGATAAACATTTGTTGTGTTAATTCCACGCGACGAGGGTTAATTTAAAAAGCAATTATTCGAGTTGAATATAAACAACAAGGATGCAAAGCAGGGTTTGCAGCGGTGGAGCGGCGAAACGGAGAAGAGAGGCAGGACGAGCCAACCCCATTATGCGCCTCTTTCAATTGTTCTCGGACTAAGGGCACACGCGTATTTAGATCAAGTGTACCTCCGAGCAGCCGATCCCATTCCCCATTTCTTACCGTTTCCTCTCCCCGTCCCACGCTTTTCGTCTATTCGCAGCCGCGAATCTCTCATAATTTGCATATCTTTCAGCGGTGGAAAACGAGTGACGAGCTTTGTTGATTTTGCGACTCGTTTATGCGTTTGCGTGTGTACCCTTAGAAAACATTCCGATTGTACGCGCCGTTGTAACGAATTCAGCCACCTTATTACCCTCGCAAATTCCTCGACTTTCGTCAGCTACCAGCAAGATGACTAATTCATAGTGTTTCGACCGACGATTCGACTCGTCTTCGTCGCACGAAACAATCCCTTTTACCTTTCGTTCCAGGGGCAACGTAATTTTTCCTTCTCGAAAAACGGAAGGAAGTTTACGATTCGAGAGAATACGCGAATACTTGCCAAGTACGCGACAATAAATCTGAGAACAACGTTGTCGTTCGTGTACGATCATCGAATGCCATGAGCGTCGAATTAACCACACTCCAGATCTTCGACATGGTAACGAAAGCGTTTTATTCGTCTTACCGTGATGGACGGTGAGACGTGTCGTTGGTTAAATTAATATCCAGACGTGTTGATTTCGTCAAATATATTTACAGATATTTTTTGAATGTAGAATACAGAGTTAATCATAAGCGTTGCTCGCTCGATGCTATTCGTTACGGGGATACTCGATACTGATACTAATTGTCACGCTGATTCGCTGGACTGATGGGTGTAAGACAAAAGACAAAGGGATGCTAAGGGAGAAAGACGAATCAACAGGCAATGTTAGTTGAGAAGTCAGAGAGCGCGAATTGCGTTGTCGAGAAAGTATGGTCCGCGTGAGAGAGAGAGAGAGAGAGAGAGAGCGTTGGAACCGTGTTGACGAGAATTGCAAATTAATAATTTACTTGTAATATTATAGTACGTTATTGGTTATATAGACTCGACCTACGAGCGTTTCCTGCTGCACCAATTTCAGAAGTGCACGAAGAATATACTAGCTGGACATCTTTTACGTTTCGGGCATTTTCACCCTGACATTCTCCCCTTATCGTCTGAAAACAGAGGTTGGTGGGAGTCAGGTACAAGTGGTGGTGCTCAAAAAGGAAAGGATAATCACAGAGCCTTGAAAATGAAACCTTCTTTGAAGGGACATTCTTTCTTTCGCAAACATCCCTGAGTAGCTCCGGACCACTAGCACGTTATTGTATTTAGTTCACGTTAAACCATCGTTTTTCTGTTTAACCAACACCTGTTTAATCCATTGTAAATGAACTAATTGTAGTAAGATCCTACACTATGGACCGTATATGTTTTGTGTCCTCGTTGTTTCATCAACAATTTTTCGTTTCTAGAGAGATCGTAAGTTCGAATCGGGTAATACGACGATCGGAGATAAATCGCTACGAGTATTTACGTTCTACGAATTTTTCTACCTTCGAATTTCCCGAAAAATCTACAGTCTATGGCACATAGCCATACGCGTTCGTGATACCAGTGAAACTGTTCGTACGACGAGAATCGCTCATTTGCACGATGTAGCGGATCAAGCGGATAAAATTCGTTGGCGGAGCGTTAATTTCCATGTTCTCTCCGGTGATCCGGATGTTCCGCGTCATGTTCCGTGGTAATTTCGCCAGTGATCGCGATTTATTCGTCGCGTTCTCTAAGAACTTCGCTTGCTCGAAAGATTTTCTTCCGGATACCAAGAATTATCGCAGATACGAGATATCGATGAAAACTTTGATACGATCGTAAATCGTTTTACATGCTTTACAAGCGGTCTCGTAACTCCTACCGGCTCGTAAATCGGACCAGCCTCGTTTCCTATCGTTTTATCATCTCGAGTGGCCGTCCCACTTTAATCGGATATTACAACGGAGTTTCGTCCGCGATATCGGTTACGATAATGGTTATCGTCGTGTTTCAGTTGAAAGGTGATCGTATAATCCGCTTCCTAATCCTTGATTCTCTTAATAAACCGTTCTTCGCCGAACTAACCTCGAATACTCTACTTTTTCATTCTACGCGCGATACAAGCGAACGATGAACCTCTCATTGTGCCATAAATATATATATATATTTTTTTATTACATACACATTCTCGTTAAATGTATTAAATACACTTTGAGACGAACGATGAAAGTCGTCTGGGATTTAACGAGCAACGAGAAAGGCAGAGTAGAGAGAACCAGAGGTCCTTTTGAAATTGTACACGCGAGGATTCGCCACCAAAATTAGAAAGTCCGCGACTGCGACGATACTTATTAGATTATTTCGAGTGACATCCGGCAAACGTGCACGCTACAGGCAAATATAATTCAAGTTTGTTCGCGTGGAAAGCAACGGGGTGAGATGGATACAGACTGAATTCGAAAATCGCGTCGGACTACACCGGTTCCGGTGGATTCAATTTCTTTTTCTTTCGCCTGAAACCGAAATCTAATAAGCCTGGACGCACGTCAATTCGCAGTCCAATTAGAATCGTTCCTCTAGCCGCACCGTCTGCCCTGCGACTCGCTCATCGAGCGAATAAAGCGATCAACCCGGCTCTTCGATAACAAACCGGTTCATTTTCCCCATCCTTCGTCCACCGCGTTCCGAATGTGCCAAGCATTTCCAGATAAAAGCACGCCATCGCTGCGCCTTCCATAATCTCTATTTCAATAATCTCTAATTTCGGTCGATCCACGTGCATGATTGATACCGTTGATAATCGAAGGGATTGATACAGCGAGTTTCGCCATGCGAGTATTTCACGCGCGTATTTCAACGGCATACAGAATACATATTAGGTTGTCCGAGAAGTTTCTTTCGCTTTATGAGGAAATAATAGACGCACAACGTTCTTTTGTTTTTTTGTTTTATATTATCTTGTCAAATTACGCACGATCCATTTTGTTTTGTTGAGATAAACACCGCGACGTTTCACAGACTTGCTTTCACGTTTCTACCAGGGTGCACGAGGGTTGTAAAGAACACGTTTGCGAAAGAAAGACACTTTTCGAACAACCTAATATATCGTACATTGAATTATACGGGAAGATAGTTGATCGTTGGAAAAGTTGATAGCGAAATTCAATGAGAATTTAAAATTCTCGCCCTTTTTAGCGATCGATCGTTCCAAAGTGATTGTTACTGTATTCTAAAGTATTCCGTTCCCTCGAAAAAATGAACCAAAGCTTCTATTTACAAGGGTTTCTATCGTTCTTTGCAAATGGATTAAGTAAGTAAATTCGATAAAGCGCGGACGAATTTTCATTTAGGAGGTGTACACGTTATGTGAAAAAAGCAGCGTAGTAATCCATAGGAAAGAGGATTGTTGTTCGTGGAAGCTTTTTACGGAGATCAGCAGTTCGATCGAAACGCTGTTTGCTTTGCTTCTCTCTTTCCACCGTTCGGCGAAACATTCGATCAAACAGCTAATAATCGTTACCGCGGAAGAACCGTGCTATAGGAAGTTCCGCTTTTCAAGACCGGACAAACCAATGGAGAAAAGAAGAGAAAGAAAGAAGAAGGAGGCGGAATGCGTACGTTTCGCAAATTGTTCGACAACGTTTGCGTAACAAATCGAACGACCTCGGGGAAGAAACGAGGGTAATGAAAGTGGCGCACAAGTAGGGAAAATGGAGAAGTTGGAGAGGTAGATAATGATTACCAGATTTAAGTATCGAAGGGTAGAAAGGAACGCAAAGGCTGAAAGCCAGGCAACGCGTCGCCGAGCGAGGGAGGAGAAGAGCGAAGAGAACTCGTACATTCCGTTAATTGCACTCGTTCCTCGTTCGAATCAACTTCTTTCTTTTCGCGACTCCTTCGAACGTTTCTCCGAGTTTCCACGGCAACGAAAAGATCGCGAAATTTTTGCACGGCATCGTGCTTCTTTCTATTCCGAGTTTGTATCGTGCTTGCAATTGCATCGAACTATATCGATCTTCCGCAGTATCTATACATTCTGTTTACAGATTCGATATGTTACAGGCAGAAAACAGGTTTGCGAAGCGAAGTTACATTTGAACGATTTAAATTCCACCTTCTTTCGTACAAGCTATTGATTCTGTATGGTAAACGTTTCCAATGACGCAGCGTTGATCCTCCAATGGATTATCGATGTTGATGTAGCTCCATATTATCGTTATTAATTCCGTATCATCTCATTGTGTTTCTAATACCATAAAGCAAACTTGATCTCTATCTACTAATTTAATAACCGAATCGGATTTCCGAGATCATTGCAATCCTATTGTACGCAGGTATATTTAGTTTGTAGTACAGAAACTGTCTTTACGATTTAACTTCTATCAAGCTAATTAAAAAGTTAACTCGGTTTATCTCTTGGAATTTTTCAACAAGCTCCAATGCTAGCTGAGATAATACGTATAATACTTAATCTTCGAATCTCGCGCTGTGAGCTCCTCAACATTCGCGTTAAAAAAGGAAATTGTATTTTTGCTCCGTTCGCAGTTAACAAAAAAAAAAAAAATTAAACATTCAAGTTATTACCTCGAATCAACAAAAAATTGGATATTACAAACGTGTGAAAAATGTAATAAAAATGTGCATAAATTAAAATAATTTGCCAATCGTTATCACTTGAATTTTCAATGCTCGCATATTTATATACGAAAGTATCAAAAGCGTCATATTGTCGATGACAATAATAATATTATAACATATTCCTTATTTTATAAAATACTCACTGTTTCGATAAAATGGAGCGAAAAAGTCGTGCAAATACGCGTGCAATACCAGCCAGGACCAGAAATACGCCTATCGTGTTAAAACCGGAGATCCGCTTCAGTGCTAATTAAAAAGTTAGCAAATCACGTTACTCGGACGAACTTTACGCATTGCAGCAACCTTTTTAATCTTTTTTTCGAAGTCGAACCAAGTAACCGTTTCTGATTTCGACTACTGCGCGTCTCGTTTTACGATTCAGCTACACGGTTCTTTATTTTTGTGTATTTATCCATCCGATTTTTTTTATTTATCCGTTGTTTAGAAGTCGACCGTGTCCGGTGACGCAAAAGCGTCGTTTCATTTCGAGTTACACGTACGAGTGTTTGCACATGGCGTGTATCTGACACAGTATCCACCTGACCTTGGATCTTCCTGTAATTTTCCCTAATTTCGCTGCTTCGAGTTAGCTTGCCAGTGACGTATATCCGTTTCCATCTGGCCACGTTGCTATCTCCATTGCTGAATATACTTCGAATTTCGTACGTCAGCGAATTTCACCGCTTGCAGTGCGGATAATCGAGCTCCTACGAGGAAGCTGTCGCTCTTTAGCGAGAAACAGCCAGGATACTCTACTTCGCCGATGTTCCCAATCGACACTTGGTTTCATTAGCTTCGTAGCGAAATCGAATTTCCACCTGCTTGCGCCTTCTTCGAGTAAATAAGAAAGATCGAAGAAAAGTACGAAAAATATTAAGCGAATAGATCGGTGGAAACCAGCGATTACCTGCAGATCGATTCGCGATCCTGATTATCGTACAGCTGTTGGACACTGTATAACGTTAACAGCAAGCTCAACATTTTCCATGTCTTATACGTTTTTAATAAAATTGAGAGGAATGTGTGTGTGAGTGTGTGAGAACTTTATAATCTATAAAAGAAAAATCAATAAGGTAACGCGTATCTTCATCCATAAATACCAGGATGCCTACCGATCTCGTACAAAATGTAGATCGTTAAATAAACGACGCCTGACGATCGATAGCAAGTTGCAGATGATAGCAGATTGATACCTAGATCGGCGATAAAAAGGAAAGTAATTCGATGGATGAAAATTTTACGAACCCCGATTTCCACAAAATAATTCGACTCCTAAAACGTACCATCTCCGATACGCGTGCGATATCGATGTAACTTTCCTAACGGTTGTCGCGAGACGAAGAACGGCGATCGTTTGCAGTTTGGTTGGCGATATTCTGGACGAGAGTCGGATACGTGGTGTCATAGCAAACGACCAGAAGCAGCGGTCATTTCTTGGTTCGCAGGCTGGGCACGTCTTGCAGTGCATCCGCGAGTTAACGAAGCGGTGCACACTTTCGCCAGACAGGAGCGGACCAGGTCCAGAGGACTGCTGCTACCGCTAATTTTATGTATACATTCTATCCGAAGGTCAAGCAGAAAGTAACGAGGAACGGTACGGGCGACAGGAAGCCGCTGTAAGCTCGGTTTGCATCTAACTCGATCAGTCGAGCCGCGCAATCAGCAAATACAGCGGCGTCGCGCTGCCCGTACGTTTCTACCTCGCGCAGCTTCCGCCCCAGCTGCCTCTTTGATTCCACTCGACCAAGTTTCAGTTTGCGCACAGGCCAGCAGGATGACTGCGTCGATCTCACGATTCTCGTTATACGGTTTACGCTTGTCAGGACGTCGCCTAACCGGACACTGTCATCCACGTTCCAAGCTGACCTCGCATCCCTGCGAATCTCAGTAAAATAATCTTCCGTCGTGTTCCTGTCTTCGATCGGACGTATTCGATAAAACAGAGATTTCCTCTAAGCTATCGTTACGGTGGATGTGCATTTCGACGAATGCATCGGAACGATCGTTACAGATAGACCAGATATGAAATACTGAAACACTCGAATAGAAATGCGTGGAACGTCTGATCGTATTAAGGTGAAGTATAAATTTGCCTGTTGCGAATTATCGACTAAAGAGCAACCGGTTAGGTCAAACCGATCGGTCGATATCGCGTACCTCGGATGAGTTAACGCTCAAGGTGGAGGAGGTTTAATAGATCGAGTGTTAGAGTGATCTAGCACTGTATTTGCACTTGTTGTATACAAGTAAAGTGCGATGTTATGAACACGACGATAGTAAGATCTTGTTGGGAGTGAAGTATTTCATCCACACGGTACGATGTCTGATGACGAACTGTCCTCCTACGTTGCTGATTCTCCTTACCAGCCGTTGGGTTTCGTCCGTCCATCGTGCCATTTCGGCTGGGCTTTTTCCCGGGGTCATTAGGTTTACAACTCGGGCAGGACATGTAATTCGGAATTTCCAAAACAAGGGAATGGACCTGTCCATGCCATGAACGGACGGCCACTCAAAATTCCGAACATTGCCTTTTTATCCAAGTTTTTATCTCTATATTTTTGCAACTAAATTACGTTATGTCAAAAATAATACTTTTGAGCGACGATGTACGCTTCCGACGATCGCTTGCATCAAGAGCAAACGCAATATCGCAAATATCGATCATGTTCATCAAAAATACCGACTCAATCTCTTTTGTTTCGGAAGAAAATTTAATAGAATCATTACGAACGATGTGCATCATTATAATTCTGCGATTTTTGGATACGTACGATATAAATTATTGCTGCAATTATGGAAAATCCTATTTGCGTACGGAAGCTGCGCTCGGTCGAAAGCTGCGAATACATACAGCGAGCTTTTGTACGAAGATTCCAACCTAGCTGCGAACTATTAGCAAATGTTTCACGAAACGTTTGTTGCGAAGATATCGGTGTTACGCGTAGATTCCGGAGACGCGAGAATCTAAAATCGATCCACGCACCGATCATTCGAACGCGATAACCGCGACTATCGACGATACAGAACAGACAGGTTAACAGTACGTTCATCGTGCCATTATTTCGCCCAGTTTTCGTCCGGTCAATAAAACTCTCCCTCTCGCTGCACCGGATATGCCGCGTTGCGCCGTACAAAATATCGACATTGATGCAAATTTGAAATTTTAGGGCCATGTTGACGGCACGCGAGCGAATATTCGTTTGATAAAAAAAAAAAAAAAAAAAAAAAAAAAAAAAATCGGGAGAAAATTTGAGCGACGATGTACGCTTCCGACGATCGCTTGCATCAAGAGCAAACGCAATATCGCAAATATCGATCATGTTCATCAAAAATACCGACTCAATCTCTTTTGTTTCGGAAGAAAATTTAATAGAATCATTACGAACGATGTGCATCATTATAATTCTGCGATTTTTGGATACGTACGATATAAATTATTGCTGCAATTATGGAAAATCCTATTTGCGTACGGAAGCTGCGCTCGGTCGAAAGCTGCGAATACATACAGCGAGCTTTTGTACGAAGATTCCAACCTAGCTGCGAACTATTAGCAAATGTTTCACGAAACGTTTGTTGCGAAGATATCGGTGTTACGCGTAGATTCCGGAGACGCGAGAATCTAAAATCGATCCACGCACCGATCATTCGAACGCGATAACCGCGACTATCGACGATACAGAACAGACAGGTTAACAGTACGTTCATCGTGCCATTATTTCGCCCAGTTTTCGTCCGGTCAATAAAACTCTCCCTCTCGCTGCACCGGATATGCCGCGTTGCGCCGTACAAAATATCGACATTGATGCAAATTTGAAATTTTAGGGCCATGTTGACGGCACGCGAGCGAATATTCGTTTGATAAAAAAAAAAAAAAAGAAAAAAAAAAGGAAAATCGGGAGAAAAATACCAAGCAACAAAGGGCTTTTGATTTCGTGATTACAACGACGGGAATTCGGGTAATGCATTGGAATTTGATAACGAACAACGAATGATTAGTTTCGTCGTTATTTAAAACGACGCTGCAATTTGCTTTGTATTTAACAGCAGCTGGTCGTTTGACGACCGACGGAATAATTCCGCGTTTATGCGTCAATACCCTGTGTTCTCGACTTTTCTACCGTTGTTTCGAGTCCACCGATCCAAACGATGTTGAATGTTGGTGCACTGGCCTAGTTTGGAATGTCCGTTGTGATTCGAACGTTAATTTCGTATTGCCGGTTTCCGAAAATTATTTTCGACGGCCGACTATTATGTATGTTCAACGTTCCAACAAATATTCGTTTAGCTCTCTGCCGTATATACGATTGGTTCAAATTAACGCGAGAGGAAATTCATTCGTATATATCCGCTCGTCATACACGGGCCGGTTTAATAATCGTTGCTGCCTTAATATTTGCAAAATGATGGAAATTCATTTGGCGAAAGATGAGATTATGACGTTATCGTCATTTTTAGCAACATTTAGCAATACTGTATGAAAAAGCGAAAATAGGAGACTGTTTCAAAGTGAAATTACAATTATTAAGACAATGGACGGTACAACACAGCTCAACTTTATCAGACAACGATTAACGTATTGTATCTTTGGCGATCAACGGTTGTAAGTACAAAAGCTAAACTGACTTTGCAAGTAGATATCGAATGTAACAATTAGATTCACATCTGAGTAATTACACTGATATCGTTCTAAACCTGTAACACCGACATACGTATTTCTCTTTCGCGTGCTAATTTCAAGCGATCTCTAATGTTGGTTGCTCGGTGAAAATTCTCGGTGAACAATCGGCGAAAATTCTCACCGTCATAGTATTTCGGTAATAAAATAAATCGCGCGATGACGATGTCATTTCGGGAAGCGGAAAAAAGAAGCAGCGAAAAGAAGGGTTCCTTTGTTGGTGATCCCGTGACAAACTCAGAAATTACCCATTGTCCGGGATAGCCGAGCGATCCGCGTGGCCATTTGTCAAATTGAACGAGAATCCAGCAGTCAAGCCGTCGCGGTTTTCATTCGGCAAAGGCGAAAGAACGAGAAGCCGAACGGCGTAGCGAAAGCGTAGGAAAACTGCTTCGACTGCGAACGAAAGGTAAAATAACTATTTGTAATTACATTTCTTTCCACTTCATCCGCTACTCGACTGGACTCTTCGTTCTCTCCGCGCTACTTCGTCGGGGCTTTCTTATTTGTCTCTCTTCAGATATTTTTCTCTTTTCCACCACTTCTACCTTCGTGTTTCCTGCCTCTCGTTCGAAAGGCCGTATTAAGCTACCGGCAATGTTGCGACCGTGTTATCTCGTTCCGGTGGTTTCCCTGCCATTGCAAATTCTTTTTCCACTTGTCGTTTCGTATCTCGACTTTGTTCGCTCGCGTAGCTCCAGGCCTTCCGCGATCTTCTTGAAAAAAATTAATGGTCGCCACTGGCAACCGACCGCTATAAGCTTTGCTCTGCTCCTTACGAGAGCTACTTCCAACTAGTAAACGCGAATTTCTCAACCTTTTTTCTTCGTTTTTGGCGAATTACGAGCTTAATGTCTTCTCCGTTTCCTGCCACTTTTATTTTCCGTGCGAGGTTAAGCGATTTGTACGTGCACGTGTACGCGTAGGTGTGTCAAATCTTGCGCCGATGAGAGAACAAATGGAGACGCGAGAACGAGGAACAAAAATCGGTATCGGCAGAGACATCAGCCGATAGCTGTATGTACTTTTTATCAAAAGGACTAATCCGAGATGGGCAGAAAGGCAGGACGATTTCTAAGATATTCATCGATACACGTACAAGTATCTCTTCTACGCATTTAACCCAGTCCAGCACAGAAAATTATACATATCTCAATAATACGCATACACACATATGCGTGGCTGCATAAACGAAAGGATACATATCTGTTCGATGTCAACTGTTTGCGTGCAATACGAACAACGAGAAGACGAGGCATCGACATTGTCGATAAACACGAGCATCGTATGCACACGTGCCAGGCGATCTGACAAGCCTTTCCGAATGCATTATCAGTAGGATCGGCTAATAAGAGGCTTGTGCGTTAATTTCCTAATGGAATTTCATGGTCTAGCTCTAGCCAATCAAGTTCTAACGGCGACATGATCGTTTGAAAGGTATGCGAGTTCGTTCGCCGCTTGCGCAAACAGTTTTGATGTGGTTAGCTGGTTGCCTGCAACGAACTCTCGAATTTTGCGTTGTACAGTTCGGTATATTTAAAGATGTTTAAAAGTTTGCTACAGGCTGTCACGAAGTTTTCAATAAAAATTTCTAATCAATTTTCATTAATAATTCAATATTGCGAATAAACGTTGGTCGAGTTTTATGGAAAGATCGTGCGATGATGGCGAATTTCGTAGTTTTAATCGTTTTGAGTAAGACTTCCGCTATAATCGACACGAATTTCATTACACTCCTCTTCGATTCTTTCCTGCAGTTCGAGGATCAATATCGCCGGGGACTCATAAAAGCGGTACTTTTCGTTTTAGACATCTCCACAGATACTCGATAGGATTGGTTTAGTTATACCCTCCACTGTACATACAGGTTCATAGAGAAGGAACGACGTAGAAGGAGAAGGGCTAACGCGAAAGAAAAACAGTGGAAGGTCCTGAACAACGAACGATTCATCTACGGAATATTGAGAACAATGCAGTGGCGTTCGCAATAAATACATCGTGTCATATGATATTACGAGAAGCTGCTGATGTCCAACAAAACGTTTGCAGCAAAATGTTCCTTTCGCGCATTACCGATCGTAAATACGATCTTGCGAGCAGATTAAACTCCCATGGCGAGATTAATCCAAGCAACGATACGGATACACGTGTGTAGGCTGGTAAACTCGCGGACGGAAGACAGCTCGGACAGATCGAAGAGACTTTGGATGAGATAAAAATCAAGCCAGTGTTCGCTCGCCATTGTTTCGACGTTTTTATTATAGCGAAACGAGAGAGTGCGGATGGAAAATGTCACAAGGTGAAATACGAAGCTTCCGTGGACCAGCTCGTTTTTTTTTCCGGCACAGTCGGCCGCATTTCCGATTGCCATCGGTGTTTATATACATTTTCGCTGTGAAATCTGGGACAGACGGGAAGGACAGCGAAAAAAACAGACACGTCGACCATCCGCGGATTGGCGTTGTCCATCAACTCGTTGCGACCCTATAGGTTATAGGCTGGGCGAGATCTTTTTTACCATGTAACAGATTTTCCCTCGCATAGTCAGCGAACATCCGTCGTATCGCCAGCAGGCTGCCGATTGCACGGCACGATGATTCATCGGCACTTGGAATCGTCGTAGGAACCCTTACCGCGTGATTCGCGCGAAGATAAAGATTTCTGCAAGTTCGCGATTCTCGAGAACAAGCGTTCTCTGCGTGCAAGCGCGATGATTTATGCGCACGGTCGAAGATGAAACGCAATTATAGGTCTTAAACGAAAAGAACGTCGTCGGCTGGAAAGACGAACGATCTTCCGCGATGCGATCTATGCTGCTACCCCTGCGCTCAACTAATTTCTGCTCAAGCGATCGTGTTCCGTCCAAAGGAACAAAATCTGAGCGAAGATCTTCGTTGGTAATTTTACGATACGCGTGATCGAATGCAAGAGTCGAAGATTGAGTACTATCTTTTAATCAGGATATTAGACGCCACAACATTCTTCTCGAGTTATTCCAATGCCGGGACATACTTTTCGTTTAAAGCGCGATAAAAGAGAAAATTTGAGAAGGAAAGAAGCAGGTTCGGCTTTCAACTCCGTTTTATGATAAAATAAATGGTGTCTTTGAAAAAAAATTGAAATCGGAGCTGGGAAAAGTAGAGGCTTCGCCGCGTAGAACAAGCCCAAGTAGACTTTTGTACGATTTTTCTTCGCTGTGTCACGATAGTTGGAAAACGACGATTCTTCGAGAAAAATTTAGCAATCGTTGAATTTCGCGGAGCGGTGTATCATCGTCGTCGGGCGCAACATTTGCGAACCTTGTGCTTTACTTCCGAAATTGACTAGAGAGAATTCTCCGTAAAATATCCACCGCTTCGCGGATAATCGAAAAGTTATCGCGTAATATCTAGTTCCGAGCTATTGGAGACTTCGAATCGAGCGACCAATTCTCGACGGAAGAAAATCAAAAAGGAAGAGAAGAAAAGAAGTAACAAGACGTAGAAGCGGAAGCTGGCGTGCAGTGTACCTCGTTCCGCGTTGTATCTTTCTTCCGGATTCGACGCAACTCTCACAACCGTCCGAAAGTTCGTCTACTGTTTCTTCGAGCAACAACGCGCTCAGGTACCGACACGGCTGTCCTCCTTTCTCGTGTTCGCGCAAACTCCAAACAATTTCTTTACGGCGCGGCGCCCTTCTGACCGTTCGTTTTCCGATAAGCTGCAAAACTTCCGATTCTAGGTATTCGTTCGAGTTACGTTCCGCGTCGTTGACATCGCAATGTCCGGACGCGTTTGAACGCGAAACAGAACTAACGACATGCTGTAGAAGGCGAAGAATCTATGCTATGGATAGTGCGAGCGATAGAGTCGGGTCGTAAAGTCAGCCACGAGTTAGAGATTACGATTTATGAGGTTTTGAAGGATCTGCAACCTCGTTTAAGATCGTACGACGACAACAACTCGCAATCCCAGTCAGATTTTCTTCCGCACTGCGTCCGAATGAGAGCTCGTTTCGTATTTCTGTTATTACGGCTGCGTTAATGGAATTGCAAGACAGCTAGCTAGGTGTACCAAGATGGGTGGAAGATATAGCGTGGATATAGGGTGGAAGATATATAGATATAATAATATAGTGTAGGCGTAAATTAAAGTCGTCGAGGCCTAAGTAATAGCACGATACACGAGTGGCAACAGTATCGATCTGATGATCCAAGTGTCATTGGTGCGTTGCACCGATGGACGACGACCTTTAATTTACGACTTCGCTATAACGCTACCAGCGAGATGCCTTGGCCAAATTACAATTGTACCTATGCGACACAATCCACAATAACAACGGATGCATCTGTAGCGGCACTCGACAACGTCACTTGGCACTCCTTTCGTCGAATATTTGGAAGAAGGCGTACGTGGTGTCACGTAAACTTAAGGGTTGGTTGATGAAATAAAATAGCTGAGTCGTAACACAACTATTAATTTTGTTTTAATTAAACTTTATTATGAATTCACCAATCACAATGTAACACACACTGAATTAACATAAATTACAATTCACTCCAACCACGTTATGTAAAACTTAGTTACAACGATACGTTAAGTACGCGACTGTTATAAGGGTAGAGACCGGTAAAAGATATGTTGACTATTCTAAGGATACAGAATAAGTAAGTCTTACTGACGATATCGTGTCTGAGGAAAGCTAGGGGTGGTTGTGTCTGAGGACACGGGACTATCGGACTTGTCGATGACAATTCTGGTTAAGGAAGTGAGGACAGTAGACACCGTCTCCGATTGGATAGTAAGACAGTTGGTGGACCAGGAAGGGTTTTAGCGGCCCTCGCGAGAAAGTTGCTAACAGAACATACCAGATGCAAAGAAATCCAAATTTCTATGCTAACACATGGTAGACAATAAACGTAAAAGGAAATCTAAGACAAGAAATACTCGCTTGGTCAGAAGGACCTTAACTATGAAAATTCCAACACCCCTGGTGGGTACTTAAGGCTATTGAGGGTACGCGCCAAGGATGTGCAGACATCTGGGTGCCATCCTGTCCGCGGTATGTGGCCTGGTCTCTGATGTGAATTGACGTTACAGTGGCAACGTTCGCGGACGCTTAACGAACGCGTGCGTAGTGAGGTTATTGAGAGGCGACAGAAAGAAACAAATCGGATTAACAGAATAGTCGAGTTGTGACCGTTAACCCTTTATATATGCGTTCTCACACAAGCATTATTTTCGTAAAAAATACGCAGCCCACGGTGTGCTTCTTCGTAAAGAATGGCCAGTCCATGGCGCAGGCTTAACGTCGAACAACGCAGCGCTCAAAGAGTTAAGCGAGACTGATCAGTCGAAAGCGAGAATTGTTAAGAATCGTTGAATAAATGTCAAACAACGCCGAGTATTTCTTTGGCACCGTACACATCCTACACAATACACCTCGTATCGAACGAGTTGTCAACTGGAGCACAAAACGTAGGACAGCGAAACACTCGTTAGCGGTTAATTGATATTCGGATTGATAACAATTAACCATTCTTTCGGAAGTCTGCTAATCGGATTAGTCGCAAATTTACGCTGCGGTCGTATCCTGCGGAATTACTCCGACGCAAACTCCCGCTAACTATTCCGCGATCGCGTGTTACACAACCGGGGCGCGTACCAACTTTCCAAACATCGACTCTATCGCCCGCGATAGCAAACTTATTACACTTTATTGTCCGCGATGAACTTTCGTCGTTTCCTCCATCCCTTTACTTGCCGGTTTGACGAAACGTTGTACGCTCTCTTCGATCCTCGTAAGCTGTTTCATCGTAAGCTCGCCGTCAAGCTGCGCCTTCTGAATCGATAATCGAGGGGGACGCGTTCGAGCAAGAACGAGAAGCGCGGATCGATTCCGCGGCAGTAAAGAGTTGCCGCCGCTTAATTATCGAGGAACAAACGTTTGCGCTTCGGGTGCATGATGGATTCCGCGTGCATAAATCGGTGAAACGAGTAAAGAGAGGTCGCAGAGGCGAGTAAACTGCAGACACGACACCTCCAGCGCGGCTATATAAATCACGGCTAGGCGAGCCCGGCGGAAACCGGGTAAACCGAAAGAGATACCAAATTTCCCACAAACTTTCCACCAACTACCAACTACCGATAGAAGCGAAACATTGCCAACAAGATCCTCCTCCAACTTTGGCCGTCTTATTAAGCGAGATGGCCGCTTAAGCCGGCTCAGCTCGCGTTCTGCCATCGCGAAACGTCAAAAAACGCGCGAGGAATACTCGCCCGGCTACGCCGCTCGTTCGATCTGGTCGAGAGGGCTTGCTCGCGTCGCTCGCAAATTCATCTCGCCACTACGAAGGAAAATTTTCGTCGCAAACTTTTCGTCCGCGGCTTTGCTACCAACCGTTCCGCCGATCATCACCCTCTGCGTCTTATACCGATCTTTCATTCGATTTAACGCGTCTTCCGTCTTACCGGTGACTCTTCGAATCGGCCTCCTTTTCTTCCCTCGAAAAAGTTCCGATCGTTAGGCTGCCTCGACAGAGTCTTCGTTCGATTCCCGAAACTTTCCGCTTTCGTCCAGTTATAACGGCTCTGTGCCAAGTCCGTCAAATACGAAATATGAATATTCACAGTGTCTCGTCGGTATCGAGAACGTATCGAATCGATTTCGGATACCTCGTCGATGGAGTCGCGCCTCATTTTCTTCTCGTCGCACGATCACGACCGGGTTAATATCTGTTGAGGTTGACCGATAGAAGAACGAGTGGATGAATTCGTAATAGAAAAATATGTTGAAATAAATAAAGGTATAAGTATAATGTATGCTAATCCTCACTCTCATAGTGTTACGATACAATAGAATCGATAGGGAGTACGTTCATATATTTACATCGAAGGATTTTACCAAAAAGGTTAATCTTGTAGCTCTAGCTAAAAGCTACAAGAAACATAAAATAGAAATCTATTTATAGCTCCTTTGTTTCTAGACCTTGTAGCCGAAAACATGATTTATATTCAAAGGCACAATAATACGGACCTCCCCTTATTTAGAATATTTTTCCTTTCACTAAATTCTATTCTCTGCGGAACAGCAGTTCCCAGGTCACGGATATACAAAAGTCAAGATGTAAAGTTTTTTTGAATTAATTATTTCGACAACATCGATTTACAGGAAAGGAAATTGTTGAGCATCGTGGATCTTGATAGCCGAAATAATGTTATAGGAACATCAAATTTACACTTGGAATCGATATTAGAATAGTTATATATTTATCTTATGGACGATCTCTAAGATATTCATCGATACACACTTGCACGCGTCTCGGCACTTTCTTCTAGACCCGACTGTTAACCGACTGAACAGTTTACATTCATCTGTTTTCGAGACGCCGCGCACACACATACCTCCACACACTGACACCCACGTTCAAGTATCTCTACTACTACATTTAACCCAGTCGAGCACAGAAAGTTATACATATCTCAATAGAAATAATCAAATGATAGAAAATTTGATGATTACAAGTGTGTGAGATCGATCGACGAATGGACTACAGGCGGAGAAAATCAACAACCTGAAAGTGATTCGATGAAGCTCGGGGTCCATGTTCGTCCAAAGTCATAAATCCACGAAACTTGCTCTTAAAACGTTTCTCGTTCTACTTGAAAGACAAACGGTATTTCGACCAAGCACGAAGAAAAGGATAAAGAATCGACGGGGAAGAATAGCTTGTCGAAACGGGGATACTTTTGGAAAAATAGTATGTACAAATGATTCTCGCACAGAGTAACTGCCACTTGCTTCGCTCGTCTTGGCTTCCTTCGTCTCTCCGATTCGCTAAATCTTCCCTTCGAAAGAGACAGCAAAAGAGAGAGAAAGAGAGGAAGGGAAACTTGTCGAAATAAGCACCGACGACGCGCGTTGCGATAAATGGAGGACGGACGGAAGAAAGGAAAGGTGGAAGAGACTTTGATCGTTGTATCGGGGAATTTGGAGTTGATTAACTTCGCTCGTAAGACTGTAGCTGCGAATTGCACCAGGAATAGCTACAGGAAAGCGCGCGGCCGTTTCATCGAGCTTCGAAAGCCATCGAAATCGACCGCCCTAGGAAGCGCAGACGGAAGAGAATGACGCTAGAGCGATCGCAGCGTACGCTGCAGCAGAAATACATCGCAGCTTGTCGTGTTTTAAAGTAAACGTTAAACGTCGTAGAAGCTATAAAAGACCGGCGACAATGCTTTCAAGAAACAAAGAAGCCCTGATGCAACAGTTTAGATTCTATTTGCGCTTTTCTTCCCACATTTTATAGCGTGAGAGTACGTCTTGAAATCTCAATTATGTTTTTAAATCCGTTTTGTCTTCTTGGTGAGAAACATCTCTTGTCGGGAGAAAGTTAGTTGGCTGAAAAATGATAGAAAGATGATGAAATAGTTCGGCTCGATGATATTCTTTCAAAATTCCCATGTTATCGACGATTTCTTTTTATGTGGAAATATTCTTTTACGCGCTGATTAACACAGTGTTTTAGCCTTCGTGAGCGATCAAAGTGCTTCTTTTCGGCGCTCATGGTTGTGAAGATGAGGCTCGATTTTACGCCGATGGTGCGCCGACTATCGAAAAGCCCTTCTCGAAGGACTAACGTCTCGGTCGGGTGGAAAGATGATCTTGTCGTAAAGTATACGATGCAAACGTGCGTGCAAACTATGAAAACCTCGTGCAAAGTACCTTTACAAACTGTTATCAGGAAGAAAAGAAACCTATGAAACGTGCGTTTGACGAATCTACATGTTTGGACGTGTTCGTCCTTTTATACTATACGTACGACGCATTTTAGGGATTTACAAAATATTCCATAGATCTCTGTTTGTAGAATTCGAGTGATGGAAATCGATGGAAACGTACTAAAATCGAAACTACGCGAGGAATGTGTTTAGCTATTTTTCGCGTAGCTGCAATCGCTGATAACATAATGGTATTTAATCGGATAATGAAATCAATTATAAGGAGATTAGCGATAAACTTAGCAAAGTTTACCGCGAATTAATTCGTAGCTGACAAAATCCAGCAGAAAGCAATTATAACGATCGAGCCGTTCGATATTAACGCTCGAACGTAGCCAAGATAATGCCATTACGAATTCTTGATCAGCGACTGGCTAATAAAATTCCTATTCCCGTGGAGCACTCGGCGAGTTTAACGAGAGCCAGGAAATCCCAGGCGTTTCTACTTTGTATTCCAAATTAACGAAGAATCTATCGGCTAACGAAACACGCGCGAAAAGGCAAAGACCGGGTAACAAACATACACCGTGCTTTTGAAAAACCGGTCATCGACCTCTCTGAAACAGCGACGTATTTATTTGAAAACGAGACGATTAGCGTTTTATTGCTGCTTCGATTTTAATTCGTCGAGCTGTCAATTAAACTGGTCGGGATGTGCGACGATTTTACTCCGAATCTTTCTTTGTACGCCGTATCGATTTAAAGGTTTCGCGATTTGCGCCTGGTCGGCTTAAATCGGCGAATAAGAAATTAATCGAGATTACTCGATAATCCCATTAGCTTGCGAATCGAATTATCCAGCTGAGAGGACGTTTCACTGAGTTAGATTAAAACTGCTCATAGGGGACGCGAAACTTAGTTTGTCGCAACTCGAAAACCGGATAACGCTTCGTGGCGATGTTTGTCTAGAGTTTTCCAGCTGCTTTGCATCGTCGCATCCCTTGGTCCGTTAAGAGGCATCGTTACATGCAAAGTATACATAGCAAAGTTTTGACGAATATCAAATATATCTGTACCGAAAGAGGCTTCCGAAATGAGTAAAGTTTGCAAATGTTCACCGTAATTACAAAATGAAAACTTACCTGTAATATTCTTAATTCGATGTTACGTGTATTAACTTGAAACGTTCGTAGCTGCTACCTTCAAACGTTGCGAGATCGATGGAGCAACGCTTGGAAAAGATATTCTCCAAGCGATTTATAATTTCGGTTAAATTTTTAACCGAGCGACGATTCCGCTCTCAATAAACACGCGAAAGTGAAATCAACGATATATTTGCGAAGAGCGAAGTACGAAATGATTAAATACGCCGTTTAAATTCAAGCCACGCGTCATGGGAATTTAAGTGCGACGGTCGGACGCGACGGCACAATTGTGTATCCCGCTTCACTGCTGGCCGAAACTTAATCAAATTCGCGATGGAACCTCCATCGAGATCCTGCAGACGAGTCTGCGTGGGTGGAAGAGGAACGTGACCGAGAGAAAAATCTACCACGATAAAAGTCAATGTGTCGGAAAGTATCTCGGCACCAGGAGGAAAAGAACGAGGGGAATGAGTGGCGCGAACAGGAAGAAGCAACCGACAGCGCTCTACTTTATAAAGCTGCGAATCGTTTACAAACGTCGCGCCATTAAACGAATGTTAACACGCTCGGTTCTTTCGAACGGATCGCTTTATTTCGTGGAATCTCACGATACGCGAAGCTACTGTTCGTAGAATGTTCTACCAAAACCACTTCCTCCTTTTACCGAGCTACGAAACGTCACGCTGAAAATAACTCGACCCTAGAACTTGCAAATTGCTCGCACGGTTCTTTATTTCGCTTCCAGTTACTTTATTTCGAACGGCGCGGATTAAATTTCGTTTCGTAGATCGTTCAGTTGGTGCGCAGAGGACGAAAAAGCCGTTCGCCGAGTCAAATCCTCTCGAGCGGGTTGTGCTTACAGTAGAAATCCCTGTCATCGTCCGTGTGTACACAAGCATCGCCGGGTGGTGGCCGGGACGCTCGAGGTCACAGGGCAACGGGGATATTTGGAACAAAAATAAAAGTCACTTTGGACGGCTGTAAAGCCATTCTCCGTTGTGTGGCACGACGTGGTGTAGCGTCAAGGATCACTGTATTTTCCTCCCTTGGAAAAAGCAGGCTACAGCGGATCGAGCTTCGATGTGGGTGTCGCAAGCGCTCGGCATTTTTTTCCCCAGGAGAAACAACGTGCTCTCGTCGAAGAAGAATACGGTGTTTTAGCGGCAAAGGACACCCCGTGACCAAGCATTAAGATGGTTTATTTCGTCGCTTAAAGCGCGCCTAGCCTCTTAACGGGTTACCATTAAACCAATGTTAACATGACTGAAGCTGGCCCGGCCACGCGGTACAGAGATTTCCACGACGCCGAGGCGAACGATCGAGACAACGTCGCCGATTTTCCTTCGCCATCGGTAAGCAAAGCTTGCGGAACGAAGGATACGGTGGTCTCGTCGGAGGTAGCTTCATCGATCTCGTTAAATCTTTCCTTTGTTTCGTCCATTTCTTTTTCCTCGACTTTACCGAATCGTCCGTTGGTCACTCTCTATCTTCCACTCTTTCTTTTTCCTTCTTGCGATCCCCGAACTGCTTCGTTTCTGCCTGCCTCTTGTTCGAATTTTCTCTCTCCCTTTCTCTGCCTTGTTGCCTCTAGTTTTACCTTAACTAGAACTCGACGCCACCAGCCACGACCTTTTTCAACTTCCAAACAGACCAACCGACAGATATCTCGAGCTACGTCTTGGCCGGTGGCGATTTTGCAGATTGCACCCACGAGGGAAATCTCCGCTCGTCGTCGACGACGTTGTTCCCTTTGACTAACCGCGTCGGTCTTTCCGTGAATCCTGCGGGTACACGCAGCCGTGTTTGCTAACGCGTGCGGCGACAAAAGTACGTTTGTAGATAGACGCGTTGCACTCGCAAACGAGCTTCAGCGTTCCGGATCTTTGTTCAGTTTCGAGATATCCCCACTGATCTTTGGAAGCGAGGTCTCACGGTCAGCTGTGCTCGTTGCTTGCGTTGAATATCCAACTCACGATTTTGGTTCCTCGGAATCTCGTTTGTATTTCTATTTGTTTATCGTCCTCCTAGAGACGAGTATCGTAAAAGAAATTATCGACCGTCAAGGGCTAAATTTACCTCGGAATTGGCCATTATAGACACGCGTGATCTTGTTGCGACGAACGAAACTCGTACGAACTTGTTAGAGTGGGCCGGTTGCACGGCATTCGTCTCTCGAGAATCGAATATCGATCGTGTACTTATACAATGAGATTCGGAAATGAATAAAAAGTGGCTTCTGAGAGGCTCGTATAGTTCTGGGCAGGCGACGCTAAAGCTAGCGCTATTACGATCCTGGAGAAGAATTAATGGCATCGTGATCGTCGGCGATCGGTTCGCGTCGATTCTCGCCTGGTGAAAAAGTATCATCGGTGCCAGGAGGGAAACGAACCATCGAGGAAAGTGAAGGACAACGGTCAGAAATCGATATTATCGAAAACACAGAGCGAGACTGACGAGTTCTCGCGAAAGATGAGTTTCCAAGCGGTAGCTCGTGTGAACTCGAGCAATGAACGTCGTTACACGTCAACGGAGCATAATCGACGAACTGCCATCATTATGAATCACGCCGCAGGCAGCCGATGGCGCCGGAAGATTAATAGACTGCCAGATAGTTAAAACTTCATCGTCCATGCTGAATATTCATGTCACACCGACTTTTTTCATGCGAGTGTTCGCGGAGAGCGCACAGGCCTCCGCGCCTTTCCGTCGTCCGGTTCGTTAGAAATTTATCTCTTCCTTCGTCCGTGTCCCTGTAGTTTAGAATCGCGATTTTTCGTCGTTGTCCGGCGGTAAATTCGCTAACCGAGACGACGTATACGAGTTAAACACAAAATAGTCGTTGCTTGTCAAATGTAACAGAAAGCAATTGCGGCCGATCCCGTTTATCTCGCGAAAACGTTGAATATCAATGTTTTCAAGTAGCGCGCCGAAGCAACGTAATCTCTTTATTCTGCGCAAAACGAGGGAAATTTTAATCGAGAAATTTTCGAGAGTATAACGTAAAACCCCGAGGACGCTTTAGGACACGGAGTAGTTTCGTTAGAACGATCGCGAGCCTGCAGAGAACTTTTACGGACGAATTTTTCTCTCGGCCTTTAACAGCGTCAATGTTCAACGGAGATGCTTCGGGCGACAGAGCGCCAGACGCTGGTGATAGGGTTGGAGAAACTGGCGCGTTCTCCGCGGATTTGCCGTCAGTCAAACTATGCTACGTTAGTCGGTCATCATCGTAAAACATAATATCGGTAAGCCGATGTTCACGGACGAGTAGCTCGAGTGTACGTGGCAAATAGCTGTAGAACTTGATACGTTGCTGATGCAGAATGGCACGAGGATCTGGTGAAATACGTCGTAACGCCGATGATCGTTGAAATTTTTAATGCTCCCGAGTCTATCGTAAAGCGAAATGTTTCACGAGCTCGGATTTTCCTACGGGAAAGCGAGAGGATCTCATTTCCCAGGATTGAATTGTCGCTCTTGCAAGTTTCAGACGAGCTTCAACTTGATGCTGGGACTTGTGCATCTTTATTCTCGAAACAGGGACGAGCGAAGGTGTGGGATTTCCAGGAAATCAGACGCGAATGTTTCAAGTTTGGACGTGCAGTGCCGCGTTTCGGTGGATTTTGTCAGGGGAAATATTTGAACTGTACACGGTATTAAGCGTTAGCTTTTGTTTATCGCTAATGACATGTAACTTAATACGTAATTTGTTGCTACACTTTTTTATACGAATAATGGACGTGTTTTTCGACAACTGATGACAAAGCCATACAAATAACTGTACAAATATTTCCGATGAACCGTACTTGAGGATATTCGAACTTTGATCCAAAAGCGTACACGCTAGAAACGAATTAAAAGTGATATTTACTACGTTTTCGTGGAATTAGCGGGCTACAAAAATCTAAATTCTCTGTCAATAACGCGTCTGACGTTAGGACGTGTAGGAAATTCCACGTTAATCAGCCACTCTCGCAACGTGAAACGGCTCGTGTATCGATCGAGCATTTTCTAATTTATCGGGAAGAATTTCGTCTTTTAGTTGCAAGGTGATCAACTCGTTCTTTCAACCGCGTTTCATCGAGACGGCCGATGACAGCCAGCAAGAAATCTATGTCAGTGAATTCGTTCTGTTCGAAATTCTCCGGTTCCTCTTTGTCTCTGTAATTAGTCGCAAGAGGCGAGAGCGTAGCTTTGAATGGTCTGGCGAAAAAAACCTCCTTTGAAGTCGGTTAATCGTGCCACGAGCGCGAAAGAAGTTGAATTTTTCCCGCTCCCAGCGGAACGAGCGATATATCTCGTTGTAATTACTTCGAGTGTCGGAAACGGGTTAACGCGTAACGCAAAGAGGAGGCTGTTCCGACGATTCTTCCCTTTCTTCTTTTTGGCGATCGATCTCACAGCACCGCGTTCGTCTTTCTTCTACATTTCCCTCCATTTTTTTTTCTTTTTTTTTTTTTTGCTTTTCGCTTCGACGATCGTCGAGAAACTACGAATCTTTTACGTTTCAAGATCTCCGGTTCTTAATTTCAAGAGAAAAATCACGATATATGTATAACCAATGAAGTGGCTTCGCGAAAGCTCCGTTTTCGTACGGGAAGCTGTCGAGTTTTTCAAAGTAGGAAAATTTCTAGCGGAAAGAATAACGGCCGCCTGCTTTTCGATCTCGAGAATTTTAATAAAACGAACGGCTTGTTCCGAGTGAAAGGGAGAAGATATCGAATCCTTTTCGTTCCGTCTGTCGATCAACCATAGATTTCCCTGCGTTTCCCCATGCAAACGGTTCCTAGCTCGTTGAGCATTTCATCGTACGTATAAGTAGTGAACGATAAAAAAATTCTTGCATTCGATAGATCGCGATTTCCAAAGCGATTAACACGATCGTTCGAAAATAAGTTGAAGCAATTTCTGCTTCCGATGGATTTTGCCGTTCTGTTTCAGGTGATGTAGCTGTTTTTCAATGTATACTGTACGAAACATATTGCACGTAGACGCAAAACGATATCAACGTGTTGTACGAGTAAAGATAAATATCTCGTTGGAAAATTAGGATAAAAATACCCAATGCCGGTGGATTGTTCTTCGTTTAAACGTAGCTAATAGTTGAAAAAGTATTATCCTCGGCTATGGTCGAGGAGTATCAATTCCTTGACCCCCAGGATCGCTAGATATTATATCACTGGACTTTCTATCTGTAGGAAACTTTAAAGGGAAAAGTTTGCGGAATAAGAATAATACGCGGCTGGAATTAAATTTGCATAAAATTTGTAATGCATTCTGTGAACTGAAATGCGCACGGATAACTAACTGAAATTAAAGGGAATCAACAGAAAATTCTGAATTAATTACATCTTTTATTCTCCGGTATTTTCAGATGAAACTCACGTACAGTGACGTTGTTGAGCCACAATGTTGAGGTGCGTTCGCACGATCGATATTACCCTTAACATTGTTGTCAATATTTAAAGTTCTCAACATTATCGAACGTAAAAAATCTCTGTAGCCGATTGTCGAGAACCTTACCATAAATATCGACAATAATATTGGATCGTCGAAACGATTGACTCGACTTACTATTAACATTGCTGAGTTTACGTTCCAACAGGTGCACACGATATCGTCGGAGAGGGTGAAACAACACAGGAAAACAAACTTGCTTATAGCCCTAAGTGTGAACAATGGGAAAACGCAGGAAGGCCGATTTTCACGAAACGTCGCACGATTCTTTCGCCTCGCCTTTTTCCAACCCGTTTCACCCATTCGTCTTTCATTTCCTGCCAGCGTCTTTTCTTCCCCCGACGCACAGCCTTTGCCTTGCGCAAGTTTCGTTTGCGGAAACATCACAGCCCGACATTCTTGAAATTAACTTTGTTCGAAGAGTTCGGAAGACGACAGGAGAACTCGCGATCCCGATTCTTCCCGATCCAAATTGCTCGTCAGAACGGAAAACGAATCGGAAGGGGTTTTCCGAGGCAATCGACTTTTTCCTCGCGTTGCATCGCGAGAAAAACGCGGTGATCGATACCAGACCGGTCGAGATGATGAAATCACACAAGATTCCGGTTGCGGCCATCAAATGTCTTACTCTCGAGCTCTCACGCTAAATCTAATAAATTTAACAGCCGGAACAGTTTAAAGTACAGAAACTCAAATATTTTTAATTTCAATTTTCAACTCTAAAATCGACAAACTCGCTCGGTGATTTAGAAATTAGAATACGCTTTTTTTAGAACGATACCAAACTTTTAATTTCGGATTACGTTTCGAGATTTATGAAATTCAAAAGCCTCGTGAAAATTGCAAAATTAGATCTTTAGAATCGCGCGAGCGGATAAATCCACTGGGAAAAATTTCGCGATCCGATTTCGTCCATACGGAATGATACGTTTGCTACGACGAATATATTCGACAAGTGATTATTAAGTTATCTATCAATTTATCAATTGCGAACATACACGCTCGCTAATTATCGTTACGATTCTAAACGAGATCGACTAGGATTTCATTTTAGGCAAACATCGGGCGAGTGAAGTGCCCCGTTGCGTGTGGAATCGTTTTGATTTGAAAACGTTTGTGTAATCTGAGACTAAAACATTCAAACTGACAAATCGTTTCTTCGATGAAACGATCGGCCGATCTCGTCGGATGAAATCGCGCGACGAAAAGCTCGCACCTGTTGCGATGTTTGCATTAAAAATGAAAGCTGGATCCGGGCGTGGCGTGGCCTCTTTAGCAACAAGCAAACATTGCTGGAGATCGCTGGCTCTCCGTTCGATCCATCGGCCGAACAGAAACGAACAGCGTAATCTTTTTTACCGGGACGTTGGCAAGAGATCGGCGCGATTCAATTGATTTACGAGGGAACTTCCCTCGAGTAGTGTTCGCGCAACCTTTAGCCCTCCACTGGTTCTGTACGAAATGGGTTTCGAAATCGTATTAGGATTCTGCTACCAGTTCGACCGGTCGGACCAGCCAGACATCCAACGGATATTCCATGTGCCTTTGAGCTCGAGATCCCAAGAAAGAAACGAGGATTGTAATTTTTCTTCTAGCACGGCTTCTGTTGCTTGCATTCAAAGGAATCCCTTATGCGATTGGAAAGTCGGTAGCGCCGATATCCGATGGAAATATCGGTTTCCTCCTGCCAGACTCTCTATCTTCTTTTCCCTTCTTCTCCCCTCTCATGCCCCTTTTTCCTATCAAACTTTTGCGCCGCCCCTTCTTGCGGAATCTTACAAGAGAGGCTCGTCTGTACTCGGAAAAAAAGCAAGATCTCGTACTTTTAGAGAAAAACGACAACGGTCGATTAAGTTTACATTTGCCTCCTGTTCGCTGCGAACTTCATCCAGCGATGTGCAAGAGGAGATCGTGCGGTACAACGTCACTTTAAATCGTTTTACCGTAACTCGGACAAGATTTCGTAAGACTGACATTTTAAAACGCCTATTTACGGAAACCGAGCAACTCGACGAAGCTCGTTGTTATCGTAAATTAACGATACGGATCGATTATTCGGAAAAAAATGAAAATGCCGCTACTTGGAAAGCGAGAAATCGGTAACGTAACTGTTAAATAGATGGTACATTTATGCTGTATACTGTGTGAGAGCGTATGTGAGCGTTGAAAGACGTGCACGTCTCAGTTGAGACAAAAGCGATTGAAAGCGGTTGGAAGCGACTAGAAGCAATCAGGAGAAAACAAAGAACCAAGCGAGTAGGTTATCGAGTACTTCAGAGAGTAACATACATGTAGAGCTGCATAATTTGTAAATAAATGTTAAACTATTTGTTTTTCTAAATCCTCTCTATACCTTAACAGTAACGTAATTTTTTTAGGAGAGTATAGCGTGAAGAGTATAGCATGAACGTGCATGTTTAACATCCTAGAACGTGAATTAACATTAAATAAACGGTATTATCCAGGGATATGCATATTAAACGAAACTACTGTATCATCAGCTAGTTTATGCAACCACGACGTTAATATTTAACGACGAAGGCGAGAGGTAGGTACTTTAGTTTTGGTTGCCACCGCGCTACTGTCCCCTACGTCCATTTCTTGCACAAATTTCTCGAACAACGCAATTAACGGTTTATTGCACGGTACGTTCTTACAGCGCGTTTCCTCTTCTCTGACCCCGATTAGACGGAAATTTTTACGTTCTCCGCAACTCGATTAATTCGTGTAGCACGTTCGCAGAGTCCCCCCGCCCCTCCTCCACAGAGAATAAAGGGTAATGAGAGAAGACGAACAAGTACCAGCGTAAAAATTCGTCGAGAATCGTTCGCCGGTCTCGGGATCGAGGACGACTGGTTGAATTTTTTAGTCGGAGAACAAAAGTAAAGACCGGTCTCGGAAAGGTTGATTTTTGACGTAACAAAAGTACAACTTTGCCTCCCAAGAGCCTCGGAATTCTCCTCGTGCTTTCCAGGGATCGTCTCGGACGTTTCCGAGTTCTTTCTCCTCGGCAAAGCCGTTCCGGCTAAAATTCTTTACGGTTCAAGCGAATTTTTCATCCTCCGCGAAACCTTCTTAAAACTCTTATCTTATAATTTGAATAACCAAGAAATCCACCTCGAGGTGCATCGTTTCTCTACGAATCGCACTTTGATTTGCCCGCTTTTCATCTTAATTTATCCAACGTGTTTAAAATAGAAAATTATAAAGTTACAAAGTTATTTGCCACCTTTCGAATAATTTAGTTCCCGAATATTCGCTTTACTTTGAATAGCTGTGTTTCATTGCGGAGAGAGTCGTCGCAAGTTGCCGTGTACTTGTTTGCTAAATACCCGACTCTACGATCTGTGTAACAGCCACAACACAAGGAGAATAGCGAGCGGTCGTAGAATCCGTTTCGCTGCAATTTGCCAGAGGATTTGATCGAACGTCGTCGCGGAAAAGACATAGAAAATGCCGCTGCTAGATATACTTTCGTAGCCGCATATTGTTTCCGGCAGTAGTAAAGGTCATACATAGTCAGACGATGGCGCAGAGTGGTTTATACCCATCGCGTCGGCATTATCGTTGCAGCCAGACTGTCGTACGATTGTCGCGATTTTTGTGTCGATTGAATATACTCGTGCATGTGTTATAGGGCACGGGTAGAAAAAACGTGTTATAGGAAAAAGCAGGTGGTGGGTGACGGTATAGTTTTGGCGATCGTTGCTACTATATCGCGCAGTGGATACAAAACGTCATTAACACGAGGCCGTCTTTATGCCGGAAGCGTCGATATTTATTCAGGGACAGAACGGTACGTAGCGTAAAACGAGTGTAATTTCACGAACATGCACATCAGGCTCGCGTACAAAAGTAACGAGGTAGGGCTCGCTGTCTTTTTTCTCGCCACGTTTTCAGATTACACGCGAAACGATATCACGTTGCGCGCATTTTACGGACAAATGCGAGTAGCAAGAGAGACGAAAATGTTATGCTTAATTATTCGTAACTAACGAGCCAGGTAACAGGTATGCATCGTCTTTGAAAAAAAAAAAAACATGGAGCTCGGAGTAGAATAAACCGTCGCAGCCGTCGCGTCACGCTCGAACGGACTAGACGTCCACGTTTGGACCAAGTATTCGATAGTCAAGTTTCCCAAGGCGATAGCTCGATCGAAGGAACTGGACCTTGCGAATGCGACGAACATTTCCCCGGAGGTTGGATTCAATTTCGCCGACTGAGACGTGGAATTTCGTAGTCGCGGCTGTAACCTGCTCGGTAAATTCGCACGCGAATACAACTCCAGTATTAAGACTGTCGACTATCCGTTACGCGTAGATCAGAATCGAAGGCTGTGAAACGAGAAGAAAGGCAGCTATGCAGGAAAAGCGAGTAGATCGACAGGTGACCAGACTAACGGCGTGCGGTGTCCTTTGAGAAGCTTCCGTCTTTCGCGAAAAAAAAGGAGCTTCCTATGTGAAAGGAAGAAGAGGAGTCAGAAGAGGCGAAGACGAGAGACGGGGAAAATGGAAAACCGATGCGGGAAATCGAGAATTAAGAAATACCGCGGCCGAGGAAAAATGCGCGACGGCAAAATCGACGTTAAGAAGATTTATGTTGCCAGGGAAATCGGCGCCGGGAAAATTGATGGTGCATGGGAAATCACTGATAAGGAAACTGATGGCGTAAGGGAAATTGCCGATGAAAAATTCGCCGAGCGCCGTGTAATCGTTGATACGAGAGCATAATCGCGCGTAAACGAATCCACGTGATCGAAACCGGCTCGCGAGAATCGAACCGATCGCTAACGTTTCTTCCGCGCACGGTCTTCAAACTTTCGAGACTTTCCATCCAACTTTTTCCCCGGAACGATGTTACGCGACGTCGAACACCGTCTCGGGATATGAATCGAACGCGAAACAGCAGAGACGGACGGAATACAATTGGTAACAGACAGCGACACGGAATTTCTCCCTGTTCCATTTTCTTTTCTTCGTCTCCTCTTCCATTCTTGGAGAATTCTCTTCCGACGGCGGACAAAGAACCGGCTACTTCACAGTGTTATCAAAGAACTCTCAAATTTAAGTTGACCCGGGAATAAAAGCAGCAAAACCTGGGACTAAGTTGCGCGGCAGAAACGATTTCTAGGATAGTCAGAAGTTTTCCTTTCTTTTCAACTTCTTTTTATTGCCGGCTCGTGAGTTGGACTCGCGTTCGAGCTTGTAATAACGTAAAAACACCATGTAACGTTAAAAAATAGCTTCGAGAAAGCGGTTAATGGTACTGCAACGATCAAAGATCGATAAGGCTCGAGTAAAAAATGATATGCCGTGCTCGACAGAAAATGGAGATAAAAGCATATCATCAAAAAGAGGAATCTTGTACGGTATCTTCCTCGCTTTTTCATCGCAACTTGAGCCACAGTCGGTGAGACTTAAATTTTTGAAAAATCATTCGTGCTATAAACGGAACTTTGGATTTGACAACGAGAATCGATAATTGGCGCGTGTACGGTGCTCGTTGTATCGCTATACGTATAAATATTTTGTCGTCGACAGAGAGACAAATAGAAAGGAGAACGAGAGCGTGCATTTTCATACGTTTCATGTTCGTATCAACCGCGGCAAGCACTGGCAGCTCTGTTAAAAATGCTCGTTTCACGGTACGGTTATCGCGCGAGCAAGTTACACGTCCTCGCTTCGGATTTGTCGAGACGGGACAGGCAAAACGAAAGGGACGCGGCGACTGTAGCATGTCCTCGCGAATCCTCGCGCGTTTCCTACGTGTCCGCCTAACGACAGAAACGTAAATTCGCGTCGCATCGATGGAAAATACGGGCAGAGTAGTTGTCAGAGGCAAAAAATTCCAGTAGCTGACGCGATGGATTAAGAACACGAACGTACCGGCTACGTCTGGATCACAGAGACGGATGCCACGGGTGAAAATGACAAACTGCCGCATTAGTTTCGCGAATTTCTTGCATCTCGACCTCTGCTATCGCGAAAATTGCACTTCTGTGCCGAGCTGTCGACTGCATCGTTCGCTCAATGATTAGCGATGGCTCTAAGCGTATCACGATTCTTACGTGTAGTACATTCACTGTCACTGTTTTTTATTATTTTGTACATTGTGCAAATAGCGGATCGTACGAATTTTGGTAATTTTCGTTGATCGACGACAAACAGATACGACACATCGCACACAGTAAATTATTTTACTAAACGATTGCGTCAGTATACGTTAAATATTTACACAATAATCATATTATTGATACATATTACCGATAGACTCGCGAAAATATTTGAACGCAAATGTTTGTACTCTACTGACAAACTTTATGAATATATTGCGCGTTACATGTTTCTGAGATTTCCGATATCGTTTGATACTAGTTTCAGTTAATCGGTAAAATTAATTTGTATGTCGATATCGCGAGATTTCATGACAGCATATTCGAGTCTAACCAAATAGCGTTATTTTTGTTTTAAACGACAAATACTCGTGTGCGGATTCCATCTCATGTTGACCTACCTGGTAACGAACTGACGGATTACCTTCAACGAAAGACTCGAACAAAATTCCTTCGAGCGACTTTTCCAATATTCTCAAAAAAAATCTCTAACTCGGCTGGAACAACATATGGAAAAACTCTGCGACCTCGTACACCCTCGAAATCAACGAAGAATTTTTTAACAGAGACCTAGTTATTTCACAGAAAGCTCGAATTGTTTCAAACAGATCTGGAATTGGTTATACCAGACACACACGTGCGCATTTAATCTCAAAATCCAACCCACTAATCTGCGACATCCGCAATCGTCAAGTTAGCGTCAAACACATCCAAACTGTCGTTTTAAATCACCTGAAATACAATTACTCTCGAAACAAGTACTAGATAAAAGGAAAATTTAGTGAAAATCTCTGTGATAAAGATCAAATTTCACACGATTCCTCTTTTCCGACAGACACATCGTTATTCGGCAAAATCTAACTAGTAAATCTCTCCGTTGGTGTGACGTGAAAATCTGTAAAAAGAGAGAGAAGAAAAAAGAAGCTCCTTTCTGAAAAGTTCACCGATTTGTGTTACGATTATGAAACTGAATACTTCTACAAAATGACGTATTTTACTTCCACATAATCCTTTGTCGACGTTTCCAATTTTACAGGCAATCGTCATCAAACTCTTACGGTATAAAATTCTGGTAGCCAACCTTTGTAAATTGTAAAACTTTATTTGTCGCAGATCGGTTCTTTAACGGATATCGTGTTTCCCCGTAATTCAGCAAATTATTATTATTGCCATGAAATACACGGTGGATAGAATCTGCGGGATCAGACGAAGGTTGTTGTTAATCGCGTTTCCAATTTTACAGGCAACCGTCATCAAGCTGTTACGGTATAAAATTCTGATAGCCAACCTTTGTAAATTGTAAAACTTTATTTGTCGCAGATCGGTTCTTTAACAGATATCGTTTTTCCCCGTAATGCAGCAAATTTTTATTGTTGAAAATTTTGGATCTTAATAGCCGAAATAATGGTATAGAAACACTAAACGTATACTTAGAATTTATATTAGAATAGAATAGTAATTTATATTAGATCGGTCCTTTAACAGATATCGTTTTTTCCCGTAATGCAGCAAATTATTATTGTTGAAAATTTTGGATCTTAATAGCCGAAAAAATGGTATAGAAACACTCAACGTATACTTAGAATTTATATTAGAATAGAATAGTAATTTACATTAGATCGGTTCTTTAACAGATATCGTTTTTGCCCGTAATGCAGCAAATTATTATTGTTGAGAATTTTGAGTCTTAATAGCCGAAATAATGGTATAAGAACACCACATTTACACTTAGAATTTATATTAGGATAATTATATATTTATTTGATAATCGATTTCAAAGATATTCATCGATACACACTTGCACGCGTCTCAGCACTTTCTTCCTTACCAGACAGTTAACCGATTGAACAATTTATTCCTTTGACTCCGAGACGCTGCGCACATACATACTTCCACACACTGATATTCACATACAAATATTACTACTACGCAGCTAACCTAGTCTAGCACATAAAATTATACATATCTCGATAATTATTATTATTGCCATGAAATACACGGTGAATAGAATCTGTGATCAGACGAAGGTTGTTGCTAATCGGGACATCGAAGGTGTATTGCGCGGTTGCAAATGACCCGCTGTCAGCGGTGCGCGTTCAACCGAGTGGAGACCCGCGTGTACTCGTAACGGATGTAACACGAGCGTGTACGCGCGTGCAGGCGCGTGTCCGTGCTGAAACCCGCTTGGCTTGTTCTGCAATCCCGTGAACGAAACTTAGTAGCGGCGAGTCAATGCCCCTGCTGATTGTAGCACTTCTCCCTGGCAATTGCAGCCGGGCTAAATGCATTACGTGGCTATAAAACGCGCCGGTCTGCAGTTTAACCGTTCGCGAGCCATTTTTTCTCGGGTAGCTTCCCGCGTTGACAAAAGCTCGCTCTGTAAATTCTGATTCTGGCGAATACTCATCGACCGCGATAACGTTCAACAACGCGCCTGCCAACTTTTCCTCCTGCTAATGACTCTCGCGCCTCTCCGAATCCATTGAAAATAATTAACGTTACGCCAAGTTTACGATACAGACGTAACTTGTTCGATATTTCTGCGTCTAGAATTTTCGCGCATCGTTAACGACATGCTATGACGTAAATTTTACCCCAGTTGATGAAAATTTCTAGAAAATATGTCAAACGTGTCGAACAAAATGAAAGGGAAAACGTGGATTCGCGTTTTCCATCGTCAACCTTTGCGAATATTAACAAAATCTATTCACATTTCCTAATGTGCGTTTCTAGTTACCGTCGATTAACGTAACGATAAAACATGATTTTTATAAGAAATTTGCATGTTGTTGATTCGGATATACTTTGCGGTGTATATTTTCCAGCTTGCAGCGAAACGTATCTTGGGAAACTACGATTGCAAGGTTCGCCGTGTATGGCGAAGCGCTATGTATCAGGAAATGTATTAGAATGATCGTAAAGCTTTCGTTTCATACGCTCCCTATATGGAGACACCTAGGAGATCGTAAAATATTAAGTAGACATCATAACCCTGGGGATATTCGCCGCGGGCTCGCTGTAGAAAAATATCCCCGAATCGGTAGAAGTCAACGACGCGGAAGGAGAGCTCGATTCATTGCTCGAATTCGCCGCATGAATATGTTTCGTTGGCGACAGATCAACTCCCGCCGGGTTAACGCCATCCACCCGCTGCACTTTCTACGATCCCGTTTCTACGCAGACACAGATCCCTTCGAGGTAATTTGGCCCTGACAATGCGAACAAAGCACACGAAAGGAAATTTAATATTTAAACCGATATATTATTGGTAAAAATGGAGAAAAACACGATAAAATCGAGAGTAGGGAAAACCCGTGCCAAATATTTAAGGTATTTACCAACGTACCGCTTGGGTAACGTGTACTTTGGATTATAAGTCTACGATCCTTTCGTTCGTGAAATAAATTTCGTAGTTGGAACAGTATTTGATAAATTCAGAAATCGATATACTATTGTAGTATCGTGGACTGAATGCCTAAGAAATATAGGGTGAACCATAAACAATGTTGCGAGAAAGCCTAAGTGCAGACAGGCCAAAAGAGTGTGGAAACCTCGATGGATCGAGTGGCCCATCGATGTATCGTGGATCCTTCAGTCAAAAAGTTACGCTGGAAAAAGGCCTACGTGGTGGGGCTATGAGAAAAGACAAAAGGATGCTTAAGGGAGAAAGACGAATTAACAAGCAGTCGTGAGTTGAGAAGTCAGTGTTGCCAGCGTTGTCGTGGAGGATGGTCAGTGTGAAAAAAGAACGTTGGAACCGCTGTGACGAGAGGAGTGAGTGACGAATGGTGACTGCGTGCGTACAGATTGACGGAGCATCATACTTGATTTTGTGTTGGCGTGAACGATATTATCAAACCTACTAGCACTATGCTTTCCCACGCTATCATACGGCAGAAGGTAATTGAAGATAAAATTAGCTGAAAACGCAAGAATATAACAGGTAGGTTATAAGAAATTTCTGCCAACGAGCGCTTCAATATGTTACGAAGCAATTGCTAAATCGACGTACAGTGTTGCACAAATTTAGAGGAGACATTCTCGAGTTTGCGAATCTTTCGATTCGAAAGCTGACGTAAAGTAGCTGTGGCAGACGCTTATTGACTGTCCGACGACGGTAATTCTCGACGCGGAGTGCGATTCGAAGCAACATGGGATGCTCTTATCGAGAATCTCCGGTTGCTAAGACAGAGAAAGCACGGTGTGCCGGAAAAAAGGAGGGAAGAAAGAAAATGCCAATAACTTTCGTTTCGCTTCGCGTTGCAAGGTGGTGGAACACTGTATGGGCATCCCTCGTAAAACGTCGACCGGTTGCTCTTGTAACTACGGCACCGGCAATAAAGCGGTAGCAACGCCGAACGTTACGCGTTATTACGCTCTATTCACACTCGCGACCCTTTCCTGTTTATTTCAACGTCGTTACGAATACACTCGTTCGACGGACATTCGACCGATGTTCGACCGAGATTTCTTCTACAAGATGTTTCAACAAGTTTGCGTCAGAGTTTAAGAGCGCGTAGTACGCGTCAGAACAAGCAACAAGATTTTTATAAACACGAATCGAAATACAGTTAGCTTTGGATGTTGCCAACGATGCGATCGCGGCATTTAATTTCATACGCGTTGCTGAAATTCGAACGTAATTTTCTGAAACACTCTGTAGAAAGCGCCACGCCTCGAAGAACCTGGCATTCGTTTCCGTGCACCTTTGCTATCTTACGCGCGGCGCTACGATTCTATAATACGGACAAGATCCATTCCATTTTCTCACCCCTACGAAACGTATCGTCAGGCTTGGATACATTCAGGATGCAAAGTCCTAAGAGCGTTCGGAAAGGATAAGGGCAGGCTCACAGAAGAAAATCGAAAGACCGTGTCGCGGTATATTTTGCTCGACATTGTAATCTGTCCACGAAAAATAAAGCAAAGACGAAAAAATACGAGCAGCCGTGTCTTTGTTCGTTTTCGTACGCCGAGCACGAATCTTGTTTACGTCATGTACGCTTTCCCTTCCGATATCGACGATATTTGTCAGAGGAGTGTCCAGAATGGAGAAGCATTGCACGTAGGAATACGTGCATCGTGTTTCACCCAACGATCACTTCACGCAGCCGTTTGCTTCTCTATTTTCATCCGGTTCCTATAGCTTCCGCCATTGCTTGCTTCTCCAACGATCTCCGAATCATTGCCATTCAACCGAACTGGAATCGCGCGACTCTGAAGCTTCTTTGCGTTCCGACGCGCCTCGTAAAGAAGCAGCTATTCTTCGTCAGTGGATAGCAGTAGCTGGAAGAATAGCATCTACGAGGAGAATTAGAAAAATTGGAGGTAGGTTCGCGTCGAGTCGAGCCAGCTGGTGCTCGTATATTCGCGTGTGGACGAGTTCACGGGCAGGAGAGCATGTACCGCGCGTCAAGGCAGCATGCGGTAAATGCAGCCGCCGGCTGACAGATGCAACTCATGGCGCGCATCTCGTCTGGTGCGACTGACAGTTTTGTACGAGCACTTCCGTTATTGGTCGAGTACCGAAAAGCTGGTACGAGGAGCAACGCGTTGGCCGTGCCACGCGAGCGCGATAAGAAGCGAGCTTTATCGATACCAACAAATTTCTCCGCTCGAACCTCGAACCCGAGTTTTCACGAAAGCGGAGATCGGTCACGAAACGTATCGACGATTTATGCCGCCACGTCTGGCGTTTACCGATTCCTTTCCACGTTGCCCTTTTTTCCACGTCGAGTAAACAGCGGCGGACATTTTTTTCGAAAGAAGTCCCGTTCGGTCCGGTTAGCGACGATATTTCCGCGTATCTTTGCTCGTTACCGCGCCCGTTTGATTTCCAAAGATCGAACGACGGTAAGTAAATTACGGCGACAGTTGCGGGCTCGACGCCGACCAAGCAGCGGGATGGCAATCTCGTTTATTCGAAACGCGCCGTATTGCCGGACAGAGAATCGCGAAGAAGCGAAGAGAAGCAGAAGGAAGCTGAGAGGGAAACGGAGAAGAGAGAAATCGTAATATCGTTCTGACTAAACATCGAACGGGAACACAATTTGATATGGCGCGTTTTCGTAGCCGGTAAACCCGCGCGGGAACGATTGCTCGTTAGAGATATTTTTACGCCGCTCGTTGTAGACTTTCGCGACTCTCGCTCGACATCGCTAGGGACGCTCCTTAATGAACTAAAAGCGACTGGATCTTTGCTGGGAAACGGAGGATAATCTCGGCGTATGCTAAGCTGAAACGTCGGCAAATCTACTTGCCTTTTGATACTATGACGTTGCAAATAAGTCGGAGAATTGCGTGTAAATAAGCAGGAGAAAGCAACGGAGAAATAGAACGAAATTCGAACAAAGATGTTCCTGGAGAAACGCCCCCGTAACGCCCTGTAATTTGGCCAGACACTGTTTCATTAAGCGGCTACTTCGACCTCCGATGCAAATTAGGAGCCTTGTACATTTTCATATTAAAATACCGGCTAGCAAGTTTTCCCCCGGATTTTCGTAATTGACGATAAGTAGTTAGACGAAGAACTCTGTTCGTCCCTCGGTGGAGACAGTTTGCTGCGCGCACCCTCACAACGCGACTACTATCAAAGCAGTTGGGAATAGAAACCAGCCAAGACACGGCAGAGAGTAGCAGACGTTTGCAAAGTACAGCAGCATCGTCGTGGAAACTTTCCTCTAGCTGATGCCTTATTGTTAAGACGGCTTGAAGCCAAAGCGGAACTCTGTCGTTAATCATTTATGATCATGTTAATCCACGCGCCTGGCTATTCCTTGCGAGTCCGCTTTCAGCGAAACTAAGGACAAATTTAACGACTACGATTTACAGCGCCAGTCAATTTCCAGCACGCGTAACGTACTTTTAATCGTCTTTTTTCCTCCATCCCTTCTTCTTCCTGTTCTTCCCTTTTCCTTATCTCTATCTCTCTCTCTCTCTCTCTCTCTCTCTCTCTCTCTCTCTCTTCTCTCTTCCTCGCTTTGCCTCTTTTACGCTCAAACATTCTGTGTTCGCAAGCAGGAATTTAATATTTGCTTTCGTCCTTCGAACTTAATCGTGCACGAGATACGTTGGAGAAGAAAGCGGAAGATGAGAGAGAAGAAGGAGAAAATAAGTTTTCGATATTCGTAGGTCGAGCGATGAGAATAAACGATGGAAATATATTATACATCTGTATTTGCGCTCTGTACAGCGGGAGGTCGGCCGGGTAATGCAACAGGAGTTAGAGTCGGCTATTATGTAAATTTTAACGCAATACCAGCTCGGTTTCACTCCATTCCCTGTAACCGCCTTACATCCGCTATTCTGCGAGCCGCACCTCCTGAACACTTATAAAATTATACCATACCCTTACCTACCTCGTTTTCCATCTATCATACCACTTTTTCCCCTCGCCCTTGTTCTCCAGTTCTCCCGTTTTACACGATTTTCCTCTGTTTTCGGAGTCCTTGCGTTAAACGATGAAACCATTTTCTTAATAGCGCGGTATTTCCGTTACTTCGTTAACGCTGTAACAAACTACGGCCACCGTGATCGTATCGTTACGGCTAGAAATAAATCTGGAAATACGAAGAGAAACTACGAGATACTCAGCGCAAATATATGTCGAGTTATCATTAGGCTTAGGGGCGTGAAACGAATCTTCATTTGGACTAGCCATCGTTGTTGTACAGTAGAAATTATATTTACTGGTATAAATATGGTTTTTTACAGAATTTGACAAATAACCGCGGTGATTAGACACTCGAGATGTTAATGACAATGATCTTAGGTTCAATAGCAAATCCACGGTGAACGGGGTAACTATTTGTTAAACGTAGAATATATTTTGAAGCACAAAATAACGTTCGCTGGAACGCTCGATATACAGGGTCATTGGTAACTGGTGGTACAAGCGGAAAGGGGATGATTCTACGCGAAAAAAGAAGTCGAAAATATAGAATAAAAATTTTGTTTTTTAATTTTTTTTTTTTAATTTTTCCATCGAGACAACGATCTACAGTGAGATCCGTACTAACGTACCGCACGCGTTCCGAGCGAAAATTCAAAGTCGATTTTCTCGAAAACAAAGCCTCAAACGGAAAATTTGTATTCTATATTTTCGACTTCTTTTTTCGCGTAGAATCACACCCTTTCCGCTTGTACCACCAGTTACCAACCACCCTGTATATCTCTCAGAGATGATAAAAGAGAATATTCAAATGTACGTTTGCAATAGATACCTTGTACCTGCTATATACATTTTTGGTTCGTCTAAGAGACGCGTTTCGTTACGATGCAAATGAGGTTTCAAAATCTTTTGTACGGGATATAAAATTTTGTGAATACTTTCACGAGTCGATTAGCCTGCGAGGATGCGAGCGAAACATCTGCAACGCGACGTCGAAAACTTTTCAGCAAAGTAAACCGAATATTTAATCTAGCGTCAGGTATTTGCATATTTTCGCTATTTATTTATTTTCCATCGAATATTTAAATGCAGCAGCGGCGGATTTCTAGAGTGGAAAATCGTTTAGGAAATTACTCAAGGAAATCTAATTACATTGCGCGAAACAGCGAATAATATTCGGGCCATAAAGTAGCAAATAATATTCAGGCCATAGCTGTGCAGACTTTAAATATAAAAGTCGCTCGCTACGTAACTTCTTGGATCAAAGAGTCTCTTGAGGAAACATTGCACCCTGCGCCGTTCTCTGGTCGTTTACAAACGACTAAAAAAAACGTCGAATAAATACGAAAGACAGGCGAGTCACCTTTTTCAATTACCTACGTTTGGATCTGTAATTAAGAAACGCGAAAAAGTTGAGATTTCTCGATAGTACGTCTTAAGATTCCCCCGTCAAACTTTCTTTCCTTCCTATTTCCTCGCGTGCTCCTCTTTTTATTTTTCATTTCGTTTCTCATACCTCGAGCAAATATATTAGGTCGTCCGAAAAATTTCTTTCGTTTTATAAGGAAATAACGGATGCACAACATTTTCCGTTTTATATTATTTTATCGAATATTACGTATGATCCATTTTGTTCTACCAAAATAAAGATCACAACGTTCGACAGATTAGCTTTCATGTTTGTACAAAGATGCGTTGTTGTAAAAGACGTGCCTGTAAAAGAAAATCACTTTTTGGACGATCTAATAGATTACGCGGCAAAGAAGCATCAAAACCGAAACGCTATTGGCTTACCAGCAAGAACAATGTTAATTATACGTAATAATATAATTTGTTAATAATAATATTGCAGGTATTTAGCTTTGAGAAACACGATTGTCGTCGATGAACGTTCTACGATATCTTTCAGGCAGATTTTCGTGGCCGCTCGCGCGTTTTCACAGCTACGTTCTCAAAGAGCGAATTAAGGATTCATCGAATAAAACCTCTCGTTAAAAGTTCCAACGAAAGAAGCTTGCGAGTTATCATTTTTTCTTTTGGCCGACCTACGACCCAAAGTAACCGCGGCTCTCTCAGTTTTCTCGACAACGTACCGTTTCAGCGGTTCTACACGCGTCTTTGGATTTAACGTCCCTTCGCTAAATCCTTTGGCCTCGACGGATAAGCTTCTGTGCGGTCTCGAGGTGGCGCAATCTCGCTGTATTTCTTGCAAATTCTCACCACCACGATGATTTTAACGATCCTAGTTCCGTTTACGCTGCCGAGAACGTTACTCGACTGAAAATACGATTCGATAAAGTAGCTCGATTTCCAGCTACGATTATGACCGCGATCTATCCAGGCTTCGGTCGTAGAATTCCGCTCGTTCCGCTGCCGGCTCAGACGAAATAACTCGCGAATGCGTTCCTATCCTTCAAGAATCTCGGTCGGAGCTTCCACAAAGGCAGAGAACATCGCCCGTAAAACAGCGAAACGTCTTGATGCTCTGAAAGTTTCAATATTTCCAGCTCGATACCGCGTTTCTACCGACAGCAATACTATGCCTCGACAAGTATTTCAAGATTGCCTATTAGACGCATTATGCGTCTTTGGAAATGTTTGTGCTACTCCTTCAGACGGTTGCAACGAATGGAATTATTTCATATCGCCAAGGCAGACTATTCTATGATAGAAGAAGACATCTTACGAGTGTATAAGCGTACGAGATATTTTGTGCAAATAATCGAAATTTTCTCGGTATCTTCAAAATACCCGATACAAACATACTGTGTGCAAACAGAGCATTTATTTACATCGTATTACCTGCTGTACATCGACTCGCTACTCAGTTAGAGGCCCGACTATCGATCGATTCTTCAACGATAGCGATCTCGACGCACCGAACTGGTAGCGACAACTTTGTTGTACCAATTTACGATAATCGGTACTGTACACGTTGGATACGATGCACGTGATAATTTGTCAACCAAAAAAAAGAAAAAAAAAAACAATTGCGTTTTTTTGCAAATTCGCCCTATACCAACCGATAAAACACAGCTTTTGTCGTTTTATTAAACGTCGTTTAAAAGGGAAAGATCGATCTGCCTAGCAAATTTCACACAGTTTTCTGGCGTGGAATTACCGCGAATTTGAATTTTATCACCGATAGAAATTGTCGGCTGCATAATCTCTGAGTCGCATTCATTGTAACCGTTGACGTGAAATTAAGCTAGCGCCGGGGGAATTCAATTTTCCTTAATCGAGCTGGTTGTCAATATATTAATGTATTGGGGCACATTAAATCATCGGGTCCTGATATACCGCGTTAAATTGAATGATGCGGTCCTGCAGGAATTTCGCGTTTCGCGTATGTACACCGGCTATTTCAAAGGTTTCCCGCATTGAATTTGCTGCATCGAGTTTCCCTATATTCGAGTATGGCTTCCGAATGGAGGCTAGTAATTTCTGGAAAGTATAAGGGAAAAATCTAGTCTATTCGATCATTGTTATCAACAGCGAGTGGCAATATTGCGTTAATGAAACGTCGACAGATAGTGGACCCAGGAGCAAAAACCCGTACAATGACTGGAAAAATTATTAAAGCGTGCCTTTGTTTTCCAGCCAATCTTTTTTCCTTTTCTTTTCTATCAGATTCTTCTACATTTCATTCTTCTATAATATTCTTTTATATTCTACACCTTTAGTATTCGTTCTTTTCTATTTCTATACTTTTATTCTTTTTGCTGTCATACGGGAGTGCTGCTAAATTATACCAAAATTTCGTATATCTAATTAACTAGCACGTAGATTTTCTAATAAATAGATAAAACGACGTGCCAATCATTTTTGTAGCCCTTGTACGACAGACGAAATTTCTATCCATTTTTCTATCGTAAATACCGCAGAGGTCCCGTAACTCCGAGGTTTTGATGAAAATACCGTTCGCGATCGAATTTTTCCGAACGTCGGCAAATTTCAAGCGCGAGTAATTTTACCAAGTCGTATAAATTATGAAGCTGTTGGGACGGCGGGCGTAAAACATGCAGCGGCGAGCTTATCAAGATCGCGCGAAATTAAACCGACACGCGGCGGGAGTCTGTTCCGACAAAAGATACCGATCGAATGCGTGGAACGGATAAGCATGCTGGTGCGATCACGGACTTGGATAAAATCGCCAACTACCTATCGAAGCTTGTGCCTAAAATTGCATTTTCGTCGGCACCAATAACCAATTCGCCGATATTGCCAATAAGTTGTATACCGTGAATATTCACCAGCCGCTACCTCTTTTTCAACGACGAGAATCGTCGAGCCAGCAAAAATCTCCGACTGACGAGTTCGATCGTTTCGAAACCGTCGATATTTTCGCCGAGATCGCGCCAATCGGTGAGAAAGGAATGGCGCGCGTGACGTTGTTCGCGTATGTTGCACGTGCCGCGCGATTTTTTTTTACTCCAGCAGGCATCACGAAAATTGGATTCTCTGTGAAAGGTAAACTCACCGCTCTCTTTACTAATCCCGCCACTTTCTGCGTCTCTTCCCTCCGGACACGAACTGAAACGATATATCGTTCTGTCAAGCGTGACATTCGAAAATTTCGCGAACGAGAGTTTCGATGGTTTTCAACGAAAACGTGTTACGTTCGGACACCAAAAACTACGAACGATTGTTTGTTCGAGACTCGGGCCAGCTACGAAGAAACGACAAGAGAACAAATCAGATACAAAACGGTTGGACAGCGTTTTATTTCCAGTAATACGATCGCCGTACAAGGGCAAAGCGAGCGCCGAAAATTGAATTTTCTAACCGATACGTCGTAACGGTGAAACAGGAGAAACGAACGAGATCAGGATGAGCCCTTGTCTCGCATCGAATCGAATAAACTTGAGCAAAAAATGGAATCCTATTTTGCTCGCAACTCGAGCCCGAAACCAATGAAAGGTTATCGTGTCAACTAATAATATTACTCGGCGGAGCGGCTAAATATCGCTCGGGAAAGATTCGTTTAAAGCACGTTATTCCAGCATAAATGGAAAACGGCAGGCATTTGCTGCAGTGACAGAGAGGTGGAGAGAGGAGCGTGCGTCATCCGGCAACGGGTTTGATTCTCTAGCAGTGTGGATGTCCGTTCGGCTGGTCGATCCAAACAGCCACAGGTCCGCTGCCACGGATATACAGAGAAAGCGGATCTGATACGGAGAGAAAGGGAATACGGAGGACGAAACTCAATTTATCAGAAATTGGTAAATAGGTCGGTGGTGGAGCGTGCAGTGCTCGCTTTGGAAGGTGGAGAGGGCACTGGAGGATAGCGGAGGGTGCAGAGAGCGTGTAAGAGGATAGACAGAAGAGAGAGAGAGAGAGAGAGAGAGGGAGGAACGGGGTGATTGGAAGAGATGGCCACTGGGGACGTGACGTTGACGACCGCAAAACGAAAATCAGAAACTCCAATTTATCGTGGGAACAGCTAATTTCCCGGTTCAAGCTCCTCTTTCCACGACCGGCACTCCCTCGCGCGCCCGTTCAATTCGGCCTTTCGGACGCCAAAGAGCTAGCTTAGCTAGCCGTGGTGTCCTGTTGCAGACACCGCAGGTGCACACAGACGTACCCACGTCGATTCCTCCATCACCAGATTCCTACGATAATTGGCAAACAAATCGTGCGTTTAACCGCTAACACAGCACGCGGAAATTAGAACGATGTTTTGTCCCTTGTGTCCAAGCGTCTTTGCCTCGCATACTTCTCAAACTATTTGCTCCTATTTATTTAGGGGCAAGGCAAAGGTCAAACGTTCGCACTAACGCGAATTCCGTTTCTGTGTCGCGAAACCGGGTCATCGAGCCAATTTCGATGAGCGAACTAACCAGGCAAGAAGGAACGCACGGGCACGAGAAGGACAAACGTTCTCGAGCACTGAAACGCCGAATGAATTCGTTTGTGCAATCAATTCGCGTACGGAGGATCGCGTCTTGTATAGAGAAGCGCGTACGAGTTCCGAGCAGCTCGAAGAACGAACGTATTGCGTTGGAGATCGTCGTTTCGCAAGAACTCGCAGAACGTGTCGCGACAAATTACCGCAGAGAGAGAACTGCGGTTGGAGAAATAATTCGCGAACAGTAACTCGGCGCCGTTTTATCACAGGATTAATTAATCAATTCACTTTCGCGGAAGCGGATATCTCACGCTCCTTAAACGGGTCTCGCGCAAATTGTAAGTCAGCTGCGCGTGTGCCACGGTCGCAGAAACTTCCCAACTGGGTTGAGAGCGACTTCACTTATCGCGTCTTCTTGTAAGCTCCGTTGACCCTCGAATCGCCGGAATTATCGAAGAGATCTCCCTCGAGAGACTTCACGAGCTGGAGAACGGTTCGAGAGGGGACACATGCAGCAGTTCGACTATCGTCGTGTTTGCGTAGCTCTGCTGTGTCGCTGCTTGCATCGTAATAAATATTGCAGCTATATCGAGACGATATTTCTCCCAAACCTTAAACTAACACACTGCGGGTACCAAATAGTTGTACACAGACTTGAGATCTCGTAGTTTGCCAGGGTACGCGCTAAAGGGAATATATTTAGAGAATCTCGTGTACTTGACTTCTTCCTTAACGAAAGATGCTAAAGCAATGGTCACTGAAATTCAACTTTGTTTAATATTTGAAGATTTACGTAATTTTGTATCATCTCATTATATTTTTCACATAGTGACGCAGAATCAAGTACCATCTGCAAATGTTGTGAAACACGTTAAATAAAACAATTACGTAGTTGAACTTTCCAGGCTACTGCGGTTTCATTGTGTATTCAGCTCGCAGCGTGAAAACTGTTTTCGCAATTTAGATATTACTAAAGAAATCTACGTATATCTCTGGGAATTTCGAAGTAAATTTAGATTCACAATGAAGCGTGCCGTGAATTTCCCAAATGATTTAATCGTATTTTACCGCGAGAATTAATTAAGGAATTAACAAAGCCACGTAAGAAAGCTTATACTTGTTGCATTGATAAAATTTATAAACGAAATAAAGAAAGCAACATCCGTGGCAATTGCAAGAAAAAGAAGGTGTGTTATCGGAAAACTGTCTATGAAACAGCAAGAGTAAAGAATCAAAGGTTCGACTTGCTATTTACGAAATCACCAATATTTTAAATTTGCTGGAAAATGCAATGGAAATGTATGTGAGGAACATTGAAAAATAAACGATAGCTGTTTCAAATAAAAAACAGTCATGTACTTTACGTTATTTATCTTTATGTCTTCGTTATTGTTGAAGTAATTATTTCAAGAAAAACTCTACATCTTTTCTTTTGTATATCCATTGTTACGCTGACACCGTTGTTACGAAGAGAAGGAAATTTAGTGAAACAAACAAAAAAGTTCGAAATAATGAGGGGTTCGTATTATTGTGCCCTTAAATATAAATTTTGTTTTGGGTTACAAGGTCTAGAAACAAAAGAGCTACAGGCTTAACTTTCTGATAATGTCCTTTGCTACAATATAAATATATAGACGTGCTCTCTATCATAACTTCTCCCTATTGTATCGTAACAATACTGTAAGTGTGGGGATCTCACTATACCTGTACTTATACCTTTACTTATTTCAATATATTTTTCTATTGCAAATTCATCTACTCGTTCCTCTATCAGTCAACCTCGACAATTACAGATATGATTATCATATATGAAGATATAATAACGACGTAAATATCTTCTCGGTATTTTAAAGAAACTCGTGTATAAAAAATGAAACGTCGGTGTACAAATGTACCTCTAGAAATCCGACAACATATTAAATTGAAACTGCACTTAGAAATTGAGGACAACCGTGCGAATCTTACACCACCTGAGAGTATAACCCATTTAAAATATTAACAACCAAAGCATGAGAATGCATTTCGCGCGAATGAAAATGATCGTACTAACGACCGACTATACACGGCCATGAAACGGTTCTTGGATGTCAAGCTCGAGGTAGAAACGCAAACGCTTATTTTATGCATGATTGCTGGGTGAAACGCGGTCGTTCCAAAGCCGAGAAGACGCCGCGTCGGTGGAAATGAAAGGCAGGAACGAGAGGTTCGGTCAGACGGACGGGTAAGCGACTAGCAGCACTGCATGTTGCACGAGCATGCGAGTGACACTGCTCACGAGCGAGCAAACAGAATGAAAAGCTCTTTCTGGCGTGTCTTCGCTTTCCTTTGACATTTTGGAAACGCTCCGTGCTATTCTCTCCGCGTCATTCTTCCCTTTCTTTCTATCCGCTCGAATCGCCACATTTCCTTTCCTCTTTTTCCTTTTTCTTTATTTAAACGGACGGTACGAGCGTATGCGCGATTCTACTACTTTGAGCTTGATTCTGCCAAATGGAATGCCGATAGACTTCCTTCCTTCCTTCCTTTCTTCCTTCGTTTGCCACGTGATGGTGCCCGAGACACTGGCTTCGCACAATGTAACAGACACTCGGCAACCCCTCGAGCGAAAACCGTGACGATTCGCGCGTGCGAAATGCCGACTCTGTTCGCGTTCGCGCCTCCACTGTCTGCAATTTTAATTACCTATATAGCTGCGAACACGCGTACGTCTCAATGAATATTTCTCTACCGATTTACACCAATTAAGGATAAATACCGTTGTAACAAAGTTACAACTTTCCGCTCTAATCACGACGGTAATGACAATCGTTGATCGGATCGTATTCAAGTTCGTTATTTGCGAGACACGCTCCTATACGCTTCGCGAGTATCGGATCTTTCGAGAAGATTTTATCCTTTCCAAAGCATCGCGCGTCATAGATTGTAATTCGTGGAACGGTAAAATATACAATAAAAACGAACGTGAGATAGGTCCGGAAACTCGTTGCACTTTCGATGAACGCGATACTTAACACTTTCACTGCCACGCCGAAATCATGCATGTTTCGCTGAGGACGTCACGGGAGTATTTTTATTATTCAAGGCATATAATGGCAAAATAATAATAAATTGACGATGTAAAACAACATTCTTCTCCAATGGACCGTTTATCTTATTGGTGGTCACGGGTGACCACGGTGGCGCCTTGGTAACAGTTGATAGCGACATATTATAACAAGGCTTCGTTTATTTCAACAAACCATTAGCGTTCGTTATTTCGTCGTAAGCAAAACGTGCAGAATATATTGTTGAAACGTGTAGAAGATATTGGTAAACGGTATTTGCTCGTTCTATATGTAATAGTAAGGTATGTTCACGCTTCTAACTTCAATTATATGATTATAAAGCAGCATTTACGATTATTTTCTAAGCTGTGTTTATAATAATATTCGTAGATTACCCCTCAAAGATATGGATGCAAACACAGTGCACCGTTAGATGCAAGATTTGTTCTCATTTCCTTTTTATCGATGTTCTAATAAAAATGTGTAATCGTTCAATGGGGCACTTTTTATTTCAAAGTATCTTCTGCTTGTCGGTTATATTCAAAATGCCCTAACTGTCAATTTTCATACAATTTTTACAATTGTAAGAAGTTCGAGCGCTCCGGTCACCAATGACCACCGTGGCGTCACAGGAGAAACCGTGGCCGGTCATATCTGACCCACGTGGCAGTCATAGTGTTAAACAGCAAGACCTGTCGAAGGAAGTTCGGACGCTCCGGTCACCAATGACCACCGTGGCGTCACAGGAGAAACCGTGGCCGGTCATATATGACTCACGTAGCAGTCAAAGTGTGAACCAGCAATTTCTACGACGTACTTTAACCGAAATCTGTATCGAACGCTGTACAACACCATCTACATCGATCAACGTCCTACGTTCGACTCGCAATCGTTACTATTCGAGAACGATATAGCGTTTATTGTACTCGACTATGCTACTTTCTGCGATATCGACGATCCATCCTTCCACATCGATTTCCGATCGTTGCGCTCGTCAAACAGAAAAATTCCCTGATTCCATTTCTATCGTACGGCGTGCG
>NT_177531.1:191092-250512 GCF_000188095.3 Bombus impatiens
CTCGCCGGCCGCGTATGTAAGTACACTCGATAACAAAAAGGGCCAAGCACTGGATATTCGAAACAAAGCATTGTTTGCGATTGCGCGCGAAAGGTACGCGGCAACAAAAATCGTCTCCTTTTTTTCGACGACGTCGGAGTTGATTTAAAAGCCAACCTACGATCGACGATTTTTACGTTCAAATTGATAGCTTTGCATAGCGATAAACCGGTAAAACAACATCAGTGAAAAGAGCGAGGCAAATCGTTCGAAACGTTCGACGATCGCTAGATCTCGAATATTTGTAACACCTGTAATAATCGCGTTGCGAAGGAAACAGGGCGTGGCGACGATTGACGCGCTAGAGAAAGAAACTCGTGGATCGAATGACACCATCGGATGAAAGGGAAAAACAAACGAGACGAAAATCACAAATCGTAGATCAAAAATTGCGAACGTTACGAGGTAGAAGTCGCTTCTCTTTGAAAGACATCGATGACCGATCGCTATACACCGTTATATTTTCCCGTTAGTTGGCGGATATTACCTCGTGACGTTCTCGCTACTTGGCTGCTTCGCTCTTTTCCGTTTTACCGATAGCCCTCTCGATTTCGATTTCCAATCGTGGTTTTTGTCGCCGGACAAAGAGCCTCGCGACGAACCGTGGTGCACTATAGAACGTGAATACCATCGAGGTCTAACAATGCATACTGTTACCCATTTCTATGCTGAACAGCGCGTCTCGAAATTGATCAGAAAACAGTTACTAGTCGCTCGAAGCTCCAGCTTTCCCTGGACATCCTTCGAACACGACAGATCTACTTTGCGTGCGAATCGTAACACGGGTAAACGGATTGAAATCACGTTTCACGAAAGAACAAAGAGAGAGAGAGAGAGAGAGAGCTGATAGAATGCACGCGTTTACAATACGTGTCGATGAGAAACAGAAGAGTAGACGATCTAAAAATGAAAAAACGGTCTATCAAATGGATCCAAAACAATCGACAGAATTACACGCGAACTTAATTCGCCACGCTATGCTCATCCTTTCCTCGTCTCTCATCTGGCAAGCTTCGTGGCTCAATTAACGTTTTCGTTCCCATTCTGGTGAACGTGGCCATCCATAGCATCCCCGACTCTCTGACTTTTGCCAGAACTTTCCGTGCCAGGCAAAATCCTCTAACCAGTGCCGAATTAACGAGCTTAATCAGGGAATGGTATCGCAAATAGGGCTCGTATATTTTTATGAATCTCTCTCGTCCGCCACGAAATTGCGTCGATAATTTGGAGGACGATACCAAGAGCGGAGGTTTAACGTCGCGTCGTTTAAAAACGCTACTAGCTACGATTAATCTTTATCGCTGACGCTAGCCAAGCAAAGAGATCGCCCCGGCTCTTGGCTTCGTACATTTTCCGAAATATTTCGTCTTGAAGCGATCAATTCGAACGGCGTTTGGTAAATACGTTCGAATAGATCTTCGAACCGACTGACTTTCGAAGTAGGTCAGGCAAATTGATCGCAGTGGATGATAGCGCAAGACTTCTTCTTCATCGTCGAACGTCGACGAACAGAACAGGCTCTTTCGACATAATCGACCTCGATGTACTCGATTACGAAGAAGCTTTACCAGATACCTACAAAACGATGCAACGTAATAGTTGGGTATCGCGACGCGATCGGCCATTTCGCGAACACAAGCCAATTAACTTTTTCATTAGGTCGGACGTAGCCAGGCTGCGTTTCCTTCCTTCTTCGTGCTCACCGTCGAACAACGGCATTCCGAATTAACGAGTTTCCGACCTAGCTGCTGGATTTTTCCACTTCGAACACGACCGTCCGATTTATTGGCTTCCAATTTAATGCCCCCTTTTCCCAGCAATTTCTATTCTCCAGTGGCCCTCTGTTTCGTACGACTGATATTTCAAGAATATTTCCACCGCCGTGTCGTGCCACGATTGCCGATCGTGGTATTTACGCGTGCATTTCATCGATAAACGAGCGAACGGGGCTTTTCGATGCCGATCGAGCTGACAGACGAGGCCAGTAGTCGCTGCTGCATTCTACGACTATCCTTTTGCCTCGCAACCTTTATTTCTAGTCGAACAAACTGCCCCTTGCTACGAACCAAACCAAACCGTCGTATAAACGAGGGAACAGGATGGACGAAAGCGGCTTGACGAAGAGCAAAAGCAAGGGCACGAGGATAAGCGGACGAGCGGAGAGAAAGGAAACAGACAGATAGGAGAAACGGAGAGGGCGAGACGTACGAGGAAAACTTTATGAGTTTATGAGAGTTTACGCGGCACCGAGGTTGGAACAGAGAGCAAAGTAAGAGGCTCCTCTAACTATCCAACTACCGTCTCGTATCTTTTTCATTTACGCGCTGTTTACAACGCGTTTGGGCATTACTTTTATCGCGCCAGCAACACCAGCCCATCTATTGCCCGAATCCCGTGGAATACTCCGTTAAGGGTTCGTTACCACCGAGACGAAAATGGAACGCGAAAAACAAGAGCGACCGTTGCGCGTCTCTCTCTCTTTTTTTTTTTTTTTTATCTAAAGCACGTCGATGTGCATTACGTATCTTCTTTCGGAAAATAGCGATATCATCTTTTCTACGTGTAATCGTGAACTGCATTGATATTATTATTATTATTATTATTATTATTATTATTATTATTATGATCATCGTTGTTATTTCGCTGTGTTTCTTTTGCTTATTATTATTTTCTAACGATACAGCCTTAATCGCAAAGTCAATTACAGAATGGTAACCAAAACGAGTGTTTACGATACAACGAATTCGAGTGCTACGCGATACGGAAACAAGGATTTAATAAATGGTTGTAGGAGTCGTTGTGCGAAAGTAAATAATACCTTGGAAGCACCAACTCGAAACGGATCTGTCGGCGCAATTTATCAGGCAATCCGATTACATCGTCGAAATATTTTCACCGGGCACCGTGTATTAATGCGGAATGTATGTGTCGGCCGTGATTCAATATCCGCCGATAAATATTATTCTTCGACGAGAGCTGCATTGCTTGAAAATTGACCGTCGATACACGTTAGCTAGCTCGCGATTATCAGCTATCTGTGTGTATTAACGTGATAAAACACGATTAAAAAAGGACGAACGTTGGTCGATTTGTGACGATAAAAAGGGTAAATAGGGAAAACCATCGGCGCCAACTACCTCGCGATACCGGCGAATTATCGAGAAAATGGAACAAACGGAAGAGGAAGGTCTCGAAAGTGTCGCTCGTGGAATTCCAACAGCTTCCGAACGAAAATGCTTTCGTCGATAGGATATCGCGAAAATATTTCTGCGAAGAGAATTTGTTCAACGCGTCGAATATTCTGAAAAAGCTAAGCAAGACGTTTGCGACCATTCGCTTAGCCGAGGTAAGCCAAAATATCGCGATGAAAGGGTAGAGGTTCGAAACTGAGAATTAAATTACCTACCGAGCAGCAACGGAAGAGAGAAAAAGGAAAAAGTTACCGCAATAAAATTTTTAGTGAAAAGTAGAGGATAGTTTGAGACGAAATTCGATAACTGTCAAGGAAAGTTAGGTAACCGGGAAATTTTAGAAACTGGCAAACTTTGTGTACAAGCGGGATAGTTCGCGCAATCTTATCTTTTTCTCCGTGCTGTGGTGAGCTTCAAAGGGTGAAATCACGCCTTTAACGACATTTAAAATTTTCTTTCTCGTCGAGTATCTGGAAAACGATAAAAGATATTGCGAAAGAGCTGGCCAAGACAAAAGACCGAACCCTTGTCGTCGAACATGACAATTTGCATTGGTAAACAGTTTCCACGGAACGATACTTGTTACTCGATTATGTGTATGTACAAGGCGTGAAAAAAATATCTGTCATGATTTCGAGAAAGATGGAGGCGAAGTCACGATATTGTTTTCTATTTGTAATATATCGTCGCAATATAATAAATAAAATCAGTTTAAGAACTAACGACACATCTTTTACGGTTCTTTCGCGGCTTTTGTTTCTCGTGAAGAGTACTATACGATGCAATAAAAAAAAATTCAACCTCAAAGATCTTGCCCAAAGTCAATTTTTTCACACATCTCCACCGATTCGACGAATAATTTACTCTGTACATTGCAGGAGTACGAAACGTCAAACACATTGCGAATTACGATTTGCAATTGGTGCGGAACGATCACGTTCCCCGTTGAAATGTTTAATTTTTCATTTATGAAGTAACGAAAAATCAAGTTTGTTAGGATTTTCGAAATTGTTAAAATACAAACTCTTTGTCTCCAGACGTCCACTTTTAAACGAGACACACAAAGAATGAGAGGATTTCAACGTTAGAAAGACAACCCCCCTATTAACCGCTATCAACGTCAGAAACAAGTGCCGCTATCGCAATATTAGAATCGAGATCGATCCCCTATCCGGCAATTTTCCGTTTCTTTCATCCATAAATTAATCGGTCTACCGATACGTTCTAATGCACTCGCGACACTCGATTAATGCCTAAAACTGACGTTGATGCCAGTTAACCAAGGCGCGCAGGTACGACAGCTTTAATTAAATTCTGCAATATATATTACACGATCCCTGAGGAGTGCGCCAGGTAGATTGGATACAAGATGCATGTCCTGCTTCACACGTCAGCCTCTCAGTTCGTGACATCTATCAAAGTTAATTACTTTCTGCTTTTCGAGAGCGAGAAATGCTTTCGATTTCCAAGCGCACCGAGAAAATCCAATACATTAGCTCGACAGTCGCGAATCTCCGCGTTGCGATGTTCGCAAACTGCTATTCACCGACCGAACCGTCCTGGCAATGTGCAAATTCGCCGGAAGTTGCTACAATGTTGCAGCGTTCTCGTCGGTGAACGACGTTCGGTCAACGACGTCGAGGTCCGAAGGGATGAAGGAGAGAGAGAGAGAGAGAGAGAGAATGAGAGAGGGAGAGAAGGTGGTTAGGAGACGAGGTCGAATTTAGAAGACCCTAACAACGTCTCTAGCAAACGGCGTGGCCCTTCTCTTTGCCCGGTTGATCAATTAATCTGAGTTGACATCCAGGCGCCGAGCGGGAATCGATAAATGTACAGGTTGCCTTCGTCGAAACCGTCACCGGCTGCTAAACCAAATATTTAGCGGATCTATACCTAGAGGAAACGATGGGAGTTGTAGGTGCCGTGGTGTGAAAACTGATAGACAGACGGCCGGTCCTAAAATTAATCAGAACTGGATTCGATACGAGCTACACCGCGTATATCCCACGTATCTACATATTCTTCGTTGAAATGTACGAACTCAATTACGGATTGCGTACGAATGACTGAAAAGCCTATTCAACCGTTCAAACGATCGCAATAAGCTCGGTTGAATTTTATACGCTGTACTGGCGGTACGATGAAATCGTTTCACGAACCGGGCTTTCGTTTTTAATCTTTCATCCGCTACAAGCGTATCCGTAAACCCATCAACGCCGAAGAATAGCCCATTCAAGTTAATAAATGAATGCACAAAGTAATCACAAGCGTGGTATATACATTTTTACAATACGCGAAATCGTTTCACGTCGACTTGCCGCAACCGGCATTCATCTGGTTCGAGTTTGTCAATAAAATTCTGCCCGAAATCGCTCTTCGCTTGGTCGCTCTCCAAACATCAAAGTAACGAAGCAAATTTGAAACGAGCTGTGTTCATTAACGAACCTATTCCATTGATTTGCATTTAACCACGCACAGTCATTAAAATAGTATCATTTTCTAATAAAATCACAGCCGAGGTTGCATTACACGAATTTGTTACGTTAAACTATTTACCGCTAATGAGTACGATTTACTTCGTTCTGTGAACCGGTTTATTTGGGCTAATTTGACGTCGAAAACAGAACTCGTCCGTGCTTTACATCGAATTTAATATCTTTTTATCTTTCTTCTTTCCTTATGATCAGAGAAAGAAAGAACAATGGGTGATCTGAAAAACAGATAAAATCCAGAGTGTGCACCTGACGTCGCAGTGACGTCGCGTTTGCCATTGTACTACACGGTCGTCGTGGCAAAGACAGATTCGTCGGGAGAAAGGATATTCTAGCGTAATACGCCACTCTATATATTTTCACCAGATGGCTTATTCCGATACGTCGTACAACAACCGTAAGAATCGCTCCACGTACACGTTGTATTGTTCGAACTCATATACGTACACGCATACGGCTTGTTTAATTTCATCTCGGTATATTTCGAATAAGAATCGATAGTTTCTCGCATCGATGAAACCGTCTTGAATGTAAAAATGATTCCGCCGATTCGTCCGACTACGCTCCAGGGAAAAATCAATCTACTCAGACTTCTATTTCATCGTTCGCGGATTCACTTGTTGGTTTGCTAAGCGAAATTGCTCGTCGCTCAATAACCGACGTTTATCGATTCCCCTGAATAACGATTCAACTAAAGCAAAGACTGGCCGAGCTTGTGATTAACACGAAATGAAAATCGCTCACGGCGAAACGACGATATTTCAACAACGTACGATCTATGCCGGATAATTAAACCGTACGAATTAAGCCTGTAGTCGACTAAAGAACGATTTTGTTTATTTCATCGAGCGACTCGTACGTCCGAAATCGTGCGCTCTTCGATTATTATTAAGCTACGGTCCAGGGGAAACGTTCGCTATCAGAATGGATTGTAGATAACCCACGTATAAACGCGGCGGATAGGCTCTCGAGAAAATATTCCGTTAAAATGATCGCCTTGTACGACATTCGTCAAAACAATTTTCTATCGAATTATCTTCCATCATTTTGTACCTCCGTCGAAGCTTTATAATTTGTGATTTGTAAATTGATTTTGCTAATGTGTGGTTTGCGCAGCTATATGTCGTGTAAATCGAGACAACTTGAATTTTCACCTCCGATTTCGTCTCAAATAATCGTACACGCATACTAAATGGTGTCTACTAAATAGTAGGTTTTATACAAATGAAATACACCTATATATCTATATACAGGATGGTTGGTAACTGGTGGTACAAACGGAAAGGGGGTGATTCTACGCGAAAAAAGAAGTCGAAAATATTGTCGCTTGTACCACTAGTTACCAACCACCCTGTATATATGTCGGGTTATCATTGGAGTTAGGGGCGTATAACGAATCTTCGCGTGAATTGACCATCGTTGTTATGTACTATAGATGATATTTATTGCTGCAAATGTGACTATTACAGAGTTTAACAAGTAATAGCGGCGATTGGATAATCGAGATGTCGATGACAAATGAATTTAGGTTCGATAACGAATCCACAATCAACGGGATGACGAATGCGATTTGATCCATGATTCTGGTGTGACTCAACGTATTTGTCTACAAGTAGAACTTATCGGACTGAATCTCAGTCTAAATGGAACTGCATTTATATACTTTTCTCTTGTTATAATACATATATATCGGAGATGAAAGGACATCGGGGCCTTTTTTTGGAATTTTTGGGAAGATGTACCAATAAATATCATCTATATTATATGACAACAACGTTACACACCCGTAAACCCAACGAGAACTCGACATATGTATATCTGAAGTTAGCTGAAAATTGATCCCGCGCAGACATCCGAGTTCAATGACTTTAACCGTTCTAAAACTACGTCTGTTCAATGTTTGTACCTACATTCTGGTTTATGTACATAGATTTTGCGAAGCGTCAACCATTCATTATAGATAAACACGAAGTTGTAGCGATGCACGGAAATGCTTCTTGTTTTAGTTTGAACTTGACAGGACATTTGTTCGCAGTTCTGGTATTAACAGTACAGAGCCGTCCGTTTATTATAACTTGGAAAATGTAGCAAAAATATAAATCGCCCGATTAAACTGCATTAGTTGTTCAAATACTTGTGACTGGTAGTTTACTTGCACGGATTAGAAGTAAGTTATACCGCGTAATTATTTAGTAAAGTGAGATAAAACGAAGGATTTCATACGAGAGGATTACGTGCTGGAAACGCATAAGTTTGCATAAGTTGCGGAAGAGATGCCAATGGGAAGAAATGCTTTCAATAGTTCTCGAACGCTTATTATTGTATCGACGTTTACGCCCGTGACGTGCAATCCAGTCGTAACGGAAAATTCAGTTTCACGATGAACTAAACCGATTAAAGCACTTAGAGTCGTATCAAGATACAAGATGCAACGATGAAGCAGTGTATTTCCTTATAAAACGAAAGAAATTTTTCGCACGACCTAGTATATAAACCTTCCTAAAATTAGCTCTCGACACTCTTTGTTCTAACATTCTGAACCGTCACTCTGTTGGATTCGTATAATAAATTTTGCTACTATATTTAAAGTTCAACTCTTTAACTTATTTGTGAAACGTTCGAAGCGCGACGCGAGATCATCCATGATCTGTCAATTTCGTGATTTCTTGCGTCTCCTACGTGACACAAGCATGGGGTGCGTGACGAAATTATAAAAAGGACGGCCAGCAGCATCCGCTGTCGAAAATAATTTAAAGCAGATGCGGAAATATGGCAAACATCGAAAATGGCAAACGCCAAGACACTGGACGAACAGGCGAATTTTGCCAACTGCAAGAACTTTCGCCAGTCTCGCAATCTTATCAACACGCCGTTTCTTCTCGGTAACAATGTACAAGCGTGGAAAAGAAAGTCGAGAGGCTAAAATGGACGAAGATTTACAACGTTCGTAGATCTTCGTAACCGTCTTACGAAAAACATCGCCGGCTACTCGTCTGCGGGATTATACGTACAACTTTGCAGAGACAGCGCCTTTCCGTTGAGAAAAAAAAATTTTCTAATCCGACGAGTTAAATCCTCCTACGAAGATAACCTTCGTCGTCCAATGCGTCGTTGATGCGTTAGAAAAGATTAAAAAGCAGAAACGAAGGCTATCCATTCGATGGAAAAAGACAAAAACGAACAAGATTCGTTTTATTACGATTTGTTCAACCTTCAACGTCAATTTATTTGGAAGTATAGTTTGATAGCAAAACCGGCTTATCTTTTCACGCAGATTCATCTCTTTTCGGGTTATAGCCCGCTTTGAACATTTCGTATAATGGTAAACGTATACAGTGGAAAACAATGTTGCGGAGGACGTTGGATTATCACGGACTGCATAGTCGCGGTCAACCAACGAGGGTCGTTACACAGGTGCGGAATTCGTATCACGAACAACGATATGTAGACCCGTCGAACATCCGACGGATATATTAAAAAAGACCAATGATGGATATTCGTGTAAGGCGTATAAATCTATAGTTACCTCGGCTTTTCACTGCGCTCTGATGAACACGCAGCAAGTATTGTATGGAATAACATGTGCACCGATATTCCATTGGACACGCGTGATGAATCGATTCGACATCCAGCGCGATCGTAAAAAACATCTAATGGATTATCCCTTGATACCTTCAATCTTTTATTTCTCTCTTTCTGTTCTTCATTTTTTATTTCGTCTTTTGTAATATGTCGCGTTAGAAATATTTCCAACAGGAATTATCCGATCGTCTTTTCTTATCGTTTCGCGCGATAAACCAAGCAACTGATAAATTAAACAACAAACTCACCGACGTCGTTATTTGTTTCGTAATTTTCTTTGTTTACGCTCTTCATTGTTCCACGATACGTCACAGGGAATGTTACAGCGTATGCTACGCTGCGGATAAATTCTTTTCCCACGCAACGAAATAATACGTGTTCTATCGTGGGGATGCATCGTGTTAGCGGTGCAACTGCACTTACAACCTAGTGGTGTTTTATGGAGCAATGAAAACGGGCGAAATACGCGGTTGCGTTTATTCCGAATATTATACGGGCTTATTACACCAGAGTTACGTTCCCCTGACAACGCAGATTTGCTTGTTCGATGAAGCGCACCGGTTGAACGATAACATTTTAGAAATTTATCCATAAGGTTTAGATGGTAACATCTTCGTGGAGACAAGTTTATTCTGATGAAAACAATTTTCTATAAAACGCGTTTATATCGATGCACTGAAACGTGCTTCTGTTTTCCTACAAAACGATCTTTCTGTGTCAGATTAGTCTGCCGTATTCGTGTCAATTATCCACCGAGAGAGAAAATCGAACGAACGATAATTTATAAATTTTGCAGAGTTTTGACTTTGTCAACGACACATGCGCGTAACAGCCAGCTGCGCCTACTTTTGATTTAGTAGGCCGCAAGCATGAAGTACGAAATTACGAAACCTTGGTTTTTCAAATTTCATTTATCACCAAAACGTACATGAGTCGATCGCGATCAAAATTCTTTTGCTATGTTATAGTACTGCAACACACACGAGGCGTAACTCGAAACAATCTCAGCGATTTAGACACGTTGCACATAGCCCGTACGTGTTATTTTTGCAATTGCGTCAATTTTACGTTGCATCCTTGCAGCAACTACGTGTATTTATATCATGGGGAAATTCACACACGGCGCAACTTTTGGTGCCGGTTTGTCATGGTTTCCTAAATTAAGCCATTTTTTAAACGAATGCGTTACCAAGACGCGAACGTTACAGTGTGACAACGACCATACACAAATTCACGTCATTCCATACTACCTGACAGTGAACCGCTGGCTTTGACCTGACCTTTGCACATGGTCCAACATTACATTTTCCTCATTACGTAGGGCAATCAGGATCCTCTCCTTGCCCCTCAACACCTACAAACTACAAGCATTCGATCACAAGACTAGTCTTGTGTACAGTCTTGGCCATGATTTGAACAACAATTATTTTAACTTCGCTACTTCATTCTAATATCATATTTAATCATTTTCGTGAATAAAAGCCTACAAAATTATAAAAGCACAGTCAAGTTAAGTTATTGCTCAGCTACTCCTTTTTTTTTTATCATTAATTTTACGTAACAATAGCAACGTCGCTAACACAACGTAGCGTTCTTCTTGAAATTGATCAACGAAATAGGCAATTTTCTTCATCGATCAGTCATTTGTACGTATACCACGCAATAAATTGTCACATCATCCGAACGTTTTGCGAGAAACCGGCTACGAAAAGAGAAATTTCTAAACGGCGTTTACATCGAATTGCGATAGATAGAATCGGAAGCATCGCAGGGAGATGATCGTAAACAGGATCCGGCCAAGAATTAACGCAAACCGGAAGACCGCGGGTGCCGCGTAACGCGGCACCGCAGCACACAATGTAATCCGTCTCGCGGATTTATTTTACAACGTACATCACAGAGGCGTACCGTTGGGATTTAGAAACCACCGCAGACTCCATCCATCAATTTATTTAATCCGATTACCCGTATCCTGCATTCGTCATCGATTGTATCCCGACATCGCAAATCGGAGAGAGCATTGATCCTAAGCAAAAATTATTACCTCAGCCTGCGAGGCCAACTACGGCCATTCATCTTTCTTCGTTTTCTCCATCTACGCACCGATGAATCGTCGCTTCGTTTCGTTGCCTCTTTCTCGTCCCTCTCTACTTTACTTATTCTCAAAATTAACGGAAACACAAGTACCACAGCTATTCGAAGCTCGAGATCCGACCGAGCGTGGCAAAATTCACGACGAACGCGTGATCGATCGGAGCATGAATAATCGCCGCTCGATCCACCGGCGAAATTTATATCGTCGGACGAGCGCGAACGACTCTGCAACGGCGGTAGAACCATGGAAGAAAAAACAAAACGAAGCCGAAGAAAAAAACGGTATTATTGGAGACGAGACCGTTTGTAAAATTCGTTATCTTCGCGGAGGCTAACCGTGACGCTTGTTTCATATTTATGAGAGGAGTTTTAGCATATTCAAAACATAAATTACTTTCAACGGCGTGAGTCAACTAGCCAATAAAATACTGGCTCGAGTTTATCTGCCAGGCTGCAGATCGCGGCAGGAAAACAGACCAGGGAAAGAGAAGACCGGTCGAGGGACAGAGACCTGAATTATGCAGGATCGGGAGGGCATGGTGTGCCACAGACGACCTTTCGTTGTTCGTATGGGACGTTTTCATGAGAAATCGTCTGACCGCTTTTCCTTTTACAATGCAAATTACACGGTAAACAAACGATCCCGTTTTCTATTCGCGATCGGTAGCGCGATCACGTTGATGGACCCAAAACGAGTTTCGCGTCCGGAGGATTGAAAAATTTTGAAATGCAAACGGAACGACCACGAGTTCCGACGAGTTACGCTTTACCATAACGTTCCGTTCGACCAAACTACGCTCCGATTTTGTCTCCGATTATATTTGATTCCGAACCGGAATGACCAAGGTTACGATACGGCTCGATCCTTCGTGAATTTTCTATATCGAAACATCGAAACGTGCGGCGGTGTCGTCGGTAAAAACGAGATAGTAACGTTTTAAAGTCGATCGGAAGGCGAAGTTTGCGAGAAGCAGGTAATTTGAAAAACTTCTTGAGGCACGGAATCAAAAGCTTCGTTTAGAGTTGCGGTTCGCAACCACACGTTCCTCCGCGATACGAGCATCGGTTCCAGATGGGAAAACTCTAACTACAAACGATAAAGCCTTTGGATACGAAAAGTATCAGAATCTTTATCAAATTTTTTATTTGATCGTTAACTAGTGAAATTTAACAAATCGATGTTACGCAAGTATCGTTAAGAGAAACGTAAGAAAAGCTTTGTCGACTTCGTATATTAAACGTATAAATATTAAGTTGGGGAACGAAATGAGAGATCGAGAGATTTACTGAAAATGGAATTGAGGGGAATTTTGCGTAATTCAATCTATTGCCAGGAATTCCTGAAACTCAATGTTACCGTTTTATTCCGAACAGAGTACATTTTAATTTTGTACAATTTCTCCACAAATAGAGAATAAAGTAGGGAAGGCAACCGACAGCTGGTAATTAAATTCCAGGGAAAATATCCAAGAGTTCTGAGTGGAAAGACTTGAATTCAAATGAACATTTTTAGAAAAGCGACGTTTCAACCACATTAAATCAAATTAGATCGTGTAAAAGTCATCTGTGAAAATTAGCTTGCGTTAGAAAGACGTTAAATAAACTTATTAAAAAAATTCTCGTCAAAACAGAATTTGTTGCATATCTAATAAAAAAAAAATTTGTCTTTCTAAAGAATAACGGTTATAAGCCATTTGGAATTTGTGTTTGAAAGCTTCGATTTTATGATACATCGTTGCGCTCCTAACGATGACAAATGGAACTATGGTTACAACGACACCGAAGGAAACAAAATTAAAAAAACAAGAAAAAAATAATGTAAGATTCCAATATCGGATTGCAATAGGTACAGTTAGATAGAATTATATTAGGAAAAGTTTCGATAAAAGAATTACGTAGGAAGAAATCGAAGGGGGTGAATTATAATTTTCCTCGGAGTTTCTTTGTCCGCCTCCTCGATATCGCTTTCAACCGTTCACAGAACTTTCCTTTCGCTACGAAATGAAACATCTCTTGGCGGGCTTCGGCAAATAACTAAAAGTGCTCTGAATCATGCCAGGAAGCTTATGCTACATTGAGCGGAAAATTACAAATGGTCGAACCGGATTCTGCTACTGGCAATGCCTACATTCCTTTTTCTGTGTAGCCGAGTTCCGAAATAAACTGCTTAAACTTACGTATTGCAGTGCGCTAACGCGATTAATGTCCCGATGATCAATTCTCGTCAAGATCTCATCAGCCGATTAATCGTTTCGGAAAAGTGTCACGTCGTAAAGATTCTGCTGCGCTGGAATTTGACTTCGTTTAAAAAACTCAAATACAGAATTGCCACACAGTAGCTTTTCTAAAATTTCAAAGAATACAGTTAAACCTACAAAATCGTTTGAAACTATAATTTACGTATAGTATTGTTCGTAATTATTCGGACGACGCGCGTTTCATGCCACGCTTCTTTCTACCTTTATCGTAAAAAGCGACGTTTCAACCGTATTAAATTGAATTAGATCGTGTAAAAATTAACTGTTATTAAACAAATTCTCGTCAAAACAGAATTTGTTGCATATATAAAAGAAAATTTGTCTTTCAAAAAAATAACGGTTATAAACCATTTGGAATTTGTGATCGAAAGCTTCGATTTTATGATACGTCGTTGCACTCCTAACGACCTTTCTGCCTTTATCATAAAATCTAAGTAAAAATTCCTCGTTAACGTTCTTCGATACTAGTTGAATACTTTCATCCTATTATTAATTAGACATTGCACGCATCGTAAATATGTATTGTTCAAGCGATTTGTCCATTGACAGAGATCGACGTAAACCCGTAAGAAAATGGAAATACAAAACAGATGCGCGATGTTCTATCTCTTGGATGAGCGATTATTAAAGAAAAAGTGGAATGCCGACGCAAGACTTAATCGCGAGACAAGTATTCGTATGTCCGTAAATTGGAATTTCATTTCGCGTAGCGGAACGAGCTATCGGTGGAGGAAAATTTTCGGGCAAGAATTTACATAGTCCGGCGTCGGCAGTCGGGTCAGAATCGAAACGCTTCCGCGTCTGCGACTGGAATTAAGCGAGCTTAAGATTTAACGTGTTTCAACCTCGGAATCCTGGTTCGTGGCTCGATAATTCAAGGCTCTCGCGACGAAGGTGGCGTCAGAGTTTCGCGCCGAATAAGCCGCCGTGCAAAAACAATCCTCCGACGCTGGCCCTCCCTCTCTCTCTCCCTCTCTCTCTTTCTCTTTAACCACCCTCTAGCTGTTCTTCACTTTCCGTCTGCACCGTCCCTCCTGCCGCCACCATGCTAACCACCCCAGTTTGCTTCTATACGACTAGTCGCGTCAAATCCTGCCACTGCTTTACATAATTTCTCGCTTTTGCATACTCAAACTGCTTCTCTTTTTCGTCCAGTACCAGAAACCAACCATCGACTAACGAATCGCGCTGGTTCTTCGTTCTCTCTAAAAAAACGTAGCATTCCCATTTCTCTATCGATTCGTTGGGAATACGTTGATATCGTGTGACGAAACATTCGACCGTCACTTCGAGTAGCAAAGTAAAATCGACAAATCGTCGCGATCGGAAGAAGAAGGACCCACAGAGGACAAATCTATCAGGTCGTAACAATGTCACATGGCAGAGTGATCTGGAATAATATGGACTCGCGATACGTAGCGGTGTGGTTGCATCGTAATTCGCGTAATTGTTAACAATTTTTATAACAAAATACGAAGCACTACTCGTACGAATTATTCGAGTACGCATTCGTTTTGGAAGTTGCGAGTTAAGCGACTAGCAGTTGCTCGCAGTTCTCTTGCCAGAAGGTGCCATTTCTTTTCCTATTCCACGATAAGTACTTTCTAGGAACAATATTCCTTTTTTTAAGGCAACGCAAGAATAGGTCGTTTGTCGTGCCCAAATTGTCTCGTTCCAAACAATCGCACTCTTGATACTCGACAACTACGTGACTCGAAGCCGCCAGCTATTGTTAGACGACGTCCTCGTTGTGGTTCTGTTCGTTCCTTCGATCTTTGAGGTTACATTTTTATTCGATTCTTTTTGTACGCAAAGTGAAGTATAGCGTAGAGAGTATGGGAGAAAGACGGTCGCGACCATGCGACGGAAGAGTTGAAAATATATCGTCGTTAACAGATTCTACCAGCAAGAATCTCGAGCTTCGTGATTCGATGGAATTCGACGTGGATCGATCAACCTCGCGATGGATGCGATCGAAACAACGTAAATTGCAACGATACGAAGATGGAGCGGAACTGACGGTGAGATCGCGGCGAGATCGCGGCGAAATCGCGGTTGTACGCGGTTTACGAGGCCGATATCAATTTCGTCCGATGGCCTGCTATCGAGTTTAACGATGTCGGATAAATCACACGGGGTGGTGTACGGGTCGCTGTAACCACTTTACCTCTACGCACGTTTCCAGTCGGGGTAATTTACCGGGGATAAAGCTCGTGTCCGGTGAAACAAAGCACCGCGATGCTTACGGGAAGGAAACTTCATTTTCTTACATCCGGGGCGTAGACAAACGACCTCGTTTATCACCGACTGACCTTTCGACCGTGATATCCAGCAGCACCGTACCGCAACACACTCGCAATTCGTCCAACTGTCCGCGCCAGGTTACCCGCGCACTGCCGCGGGCTCCGCGGTTTCCTTTTTCCCCTTCGACTACTTTCCTGCTTTCATTGTAGCACGAAACCCATTTTCCACCATGGAAAAATCACCATTCCTGCCGCTCGATCCTTTCGCACCTTTAACGAACGCAAATCGACAATAGTTGTTCGAAAGCTCTCCAACTTTCGATTCACCGGCAGAGTGTTTAACGTTGAAAGCTCGATAGGGACGGTTGGAGGACAAGCGGTCCAAGAACACGTATTTCCTGGCAACTCTTTTTCCCCTTGCGTTTCACCACGACTTGGCACTGTACGTTCGTCAGGCTTTTGTGGCAACTTCCGGAACCAACGTCCGCAGAGAGAAGATCACGTACAGCGATACTCGCCAGAGGAAACGAGAGGAAACCTAGCGACCTACCCGACGCGACGTTGAGAAATTAGAACGACCGTGCCATCTTGCCGCCCTAATTTATTCCACGACCGTCGATGCTGTACGAACGTTTTCCAAATTTGTTACATTTTCGGCGTTTGCTTTGGTCATACTGAGCGAGATAACATTATGGTAGTGAGAATCTATTTGGATAACGAGTGATAAAGAACTGACAATGAAAAATTATCTATGGTGATGTAACAGTCTCGAGCGATCGTTGCTGCAACATCAAAGAATTCTGACGATCGTTTCGGATATAACCTTGCGTCTCAACAATTTCGATCGTAAACGATTCTTGAAACAGTAATGAGCGAACAAACGAGACGCGGTGTTTCTTCGTTCACGGCACAAGGCTATTATTGTCCGTGGCTGAGTCGAGAAAGACCGGACAAGGTGCACGATAATGTAGTTACGAAAACAGGATGACCATAGTTTCGGCTCGTATAGCCAAGTCTTCCGTACACAACCGAGTTGCTATGTAACGCAGGTTCGCGTGGATTCGTAGCTACGCGGCTCGACTCAACTTGATCCAACTAGTCTGGGAAAAAAAACTGAGAGGACTAGCATCGTTGGCGAATGGATCAAAATGCAAAACGAGGCAACATGTACGCGAACGTGACTGCGGCTACGCTCGCGAAACGAGTCAGTGATTTTTGCACGTGACACAGTACCGACGTGCGAAAGTGTCAGCTTTCTCTGCATCCCGTCGAAAACAACGAAATTCCATGCGAATAGTAGTGAAACGGTGAAAACGGACGAGGTAAACAATTAGTACGAGCATTTTATACCTTTTGCAATTTTTCTAACTGTACACGAGATTCATATAGGATTTATTACGATTTATTATGTAGGATTATATACAGGAGAATTATAAGAGAAGAATTCTTAACAAACATGATTTATGAATTTCGTAGCAGGAGAAACTTGGTTAAGACGATAAAGCGTTTATAGCGTCTAATATCGATGCTACCGTGACTTCACGTATTGCTTTATTAACGAGTCAAGGGATGCTATTTTATGCAAAATTACTGCAGGCAATTAATATCGAAGCTACGTAATCGTTTCCCTAAATATCGTCTGAGATATTTTGAACGCGCGATCTAAAGTTACTAGTAATCGATAATACATAATATAATGATAAATAAATGATTCCAGGATATTGCATTTTGATTTTAAGATAATTTCGATTAAAATTGATATATTTTGCATCAAGAATGATAAATTATTCGTAATGAACAAACAGCGTATAATGAACGCGCGTCGTGAAACATCTTGCAATCGATGCTGAACTGATTCGGCTACATAACGAAAACACGTACGACCAACTAAGTTTTGTTAGCTAGAAAATAATTTGCTTCCTGTTTGGGGAAATACCAATAGTCTTTTGAAAGACGAATAGGAGTTTGAAAGATGTATTAGTAAGCAAATGGGCGATGAATTACCAGGAACGGTACCGAGTTCCGAGTCTTTGCATGCGGACACGGTATTTCCCTGTTCCAACAGATGTACGTGGCCGGCATAGAGGAACATCACGTCGATTATATGCCGACATTATGCATTCGGTAGCTGCGTAATAAACCGACATATACTGGAAGCGATCGTCTGATCGTCTGATCGTCTAACTATGGTCGTACCGGTGCGAGGACCGGTTCCTATCGCAATTACAGACAACAATAGGCCTGCTAATGTAAGCAGATTCGATTCGAACCGTTCGTATTATTTACTTTTACGATGATTCGCAGCGAAACACCGCAGGATCGACCGACAAATCGATTCGATCGGCAATTTCGCATCGGTTGGCTAATGGCGTACAGCTTGCGCTCATGAGTTTATCCGAATCCTATAAAGTCTGGCAAGGGCCACGACATATCCGCATCCATCCAGACAGACCCGGCTGATATTTTATACATTAGCGCGAGCCTTCTACCACCTTGTAAATCAATTTTGGAACTGTCTCTTGAATCGAATTTAAGCGTCTCTCTGGGATAGAAATAGCGACTACAGACGGGACAGAGAAACGCTTTTGAATACGAAAAAGATTCGTCGATGTAGCGTTCTCGTTCTCGCTCTGCCTGCCACACAGCAACGCTGTCCTCGTCCCAAATGAGCAAGCTCCGCCACAGTTCGACAACGCGTCCCTATCTCGTACCTTTTCCGAGTTTCAGCATCGTACGTACGTCACGCGTTACATTTTCTCTCTTCCTCCATCCCTCGCAATCATCAGCATGCCTTGACACACCGGATCGAATCCTACGTTATCATCGAGGATCGATGTCGCCTCGTCTCTGCGGGCTATCGCGTTTCATCCGCCCCATTGTTCGAACGCAGTTCGTAGCAGCGAAAAATCCAACCGCACGGAAATTTTCATAAACGTGCATGAGCGTATTCGCGTAACTAGTTCGCGTGCGTCGAAGCACTAGCAGCAGCCTCGGAGTCAATCTATAACCGGCGCGCGTGCTATTCACCGAATACAGGAAGCGCAATTGGCGCGATTATGCCGTACAATAGTCGAAGATGCGGAGAACGCAAAATGCGCTGCTAAGTGCTCAATTCTGCTCGTTGGTTTCGTAATTTAAATTATTTAGTTGCTAGTTAACCGCTTGGGACTTTCTCAGTTTAACGTGCCTCGTAGTTGTATATGGTTTTCTCGAAATGCATCAAGTATTCTTGGTAGCAGTTCGTGCAGTCTGCTATGCTCGCGTTACACTCCTAAGTGCATGCCACGAGATTTCGCCATATTCACGCTAAGTATTCGAATAACGTGCGGCGTTATCGAGCAGCGTTTAGCAGGCGAAAGATACGTTTGAAACTGTGAGAAACTGTCACGATGAAACCCATGATACGTCTAAGACGAGATCGTTTCTAACTTGTGTAAGCCAACTGGATTCGGTAAACCTCGTTTAAGCTTCTGAAACTAGGCAAATCCAGGCCTAAATTCGGCTTTCTGATTGCCTATCGTGTATACGCGCGGCGCCAGCGTGTCCTTTACGGTTGTTTACGCGAGGTCCTCCATCACCGAGAAACACGGAACACGGAACGCGAAACCCGTGTGAAGGAAAAACGTTGATTGCTGCTTGTTTCGTACGATTCCAGTGCTGTAGGAACAAATTGCAAAATTACATTCAAACGATTCGTTACGCATTACTCCGATCAAGCCCATTTTTATCTATGACGATATAAATCTTGCATAACAAAACTAACAAGTTAAATATTTTTAAACCGTCATCATATAACCGTTTCTTTCTATTAATTTTCTGAACCATTCGTTTTTTCTATATGCGTGATATAATTTATACAATTTTAATTCCGGCCTGTATGTACAAACACATCTTTCTCGGATATTTTTTTAGAGCTACCCGAGGAAAAAAATAATTTTAGCATTTTCTCTCTTCCAGCGTTACGATTTCGATAAAGTCAGATTGCCACGTATAGAACTTTTGTAACCGTAATAGTTTCTATGAAATCGTATCGCAAAGTCGGATCGGTATCTTCGATGCGAGTCTACCCTGACTAGTATTTTTAATTCGCTTGCTCGTTACAGCTTACTAAAAGAATTGCAATTACAATTTCGTCGACCGGTCGGCCGAGCCGATCCCAACAAACAGACCGACCGCTCTTAAAGGGAGAAGACGGCGTTGCGAAACTGTACGATAATCGCGGCGGTCGATCGAAGAAAAAACGATCGCACTTTATCGCCAAGTGCTTCGAGCCAGGTAGAATTTAATCCAAGCGAGGAAGGAACGAGGTGGAGGAGAGAAAAAGATAGTTTAAACGAGGCACCGCTATACTCGTCCGCCTTTGGAATCTTCGAAAATCCAGCCATTCGTTTTTAGTCCGACAACACAACGCCGGTAAGTGGGTATATATACTCGAAGCTTTGTCGAAGGAGAAGAAACGAGCAGGAAGAAAATGCCGCCTTTCGACCCGCTTCCAATTCTATTTTCGTTACCTCGCGCCACCAATCCCCGCCACCGATCTACTCGCTTCTTTTCCATTAGCCGATTGTATTTCAAGTCGAATAAGTCTCACCTGAAAATCCTTGCTCGCATTCTAATTGAATACCTTTCTCTGGCCGAAAGACGAACAATGTCGAAATAAGCGTCGACGGTGTGATTTAATCGCTACACCTATCTACACCGCGCTCCATCCACGCAAACGCTTTTATGCTAATGAAAAACGTGTGCCAGTTTCCTGCGCGCGACTAAAACAAAGAAAAAAGAAGATTTCCGAGCTAACCGATGCGTATGTAGCTCGTAAAAGTTTGTGGCTACGCTACAAGAATCGCGCGTAACGAATTCCAGCTTCGCGAACGTACCTTTCGCATTCGTTCGATACACAGCCGGAATTAACTTTTTTTCGTGGCTTCCATTAGCAGATTGCGTTTGAAAATGAACAAGGATCGCCGGAAACGATATATTATGCCGTAGTCGAAACCTACTTGCCTTCAACGCGATCGAATTTTCTCGCGCCATGCCAGGCCGCGTGAAACGCGACGCGATTTAACGCATCTGGAGAAATACGTTCGCTTTCTGTTTCGATATCGAACGTTCGATCGGACGACCGACTATTTCTCAAACAAGTTTCGAGCAGCGCGAACGTCGAGCAAACCGAGAAGTCGAGGAAAGAAATAGACCTATCTGGGGCAGCCGGATTTCGTCGAGAGTTAATACCTCGTTAACTTTTTGCCAACTAACTTTCTCCTACGATCGAAGTTTGTCCGCAGAGGATTAATCGAAAGCATTTGGTCTGTCGAGAAAGGTAATCCTCTTCTTAAAGTAGAAATAATCTAGCGAATAATAATACGGAAGTTTTAATTGGCCCCTTCGTGACAACTTCGCCGTACAACCGTCGAATAATTTACGTCGTCGTAATATAACAATTGTAGCGGGGCGACTATCGAATCAACGGCGGCGAGTGTCGAAGCGAATGACGGTGCAAGGGAGAAACGAAAATCCTGGCAGTAGGAAACGAATCACCTTGAACTAATGACAGCACGATGGAGGGTAGGAAACTATCCATAAAATGATAGGAAATATCTAAATAAACGAGATTATTATTATTATCGAGATGACGAACTAACTCGCCCTATCCAGTCGACGGGTTAAAGTTTGTAAGAGATTTATAGAGAAAAGTGGCGCATCGAATATATTCGGATAATACCAACGCAATGGTTAACGATGATCGATATTCTTGAAAGGAACTTTAGCGAAACACGAACGATCTCGAGGCGGTATATGACGACTTTCGAGCGAATTTAAACCTTGGTAAGTTCTGGTGAAAAGGAAACTACAGAGACGTGGTAGGTAAAATAGAAGGTGAAACTTCGAAGAGGTGGTTCGAGATTTTGCTGTTCGATTAGAGGTTCGATTTAGTTGGAAGCAACGTGAACGGAATCCGGAAACGGGACGAAACTTTTCATTCGCTGGAAATCGGTAACAATCGTGGAAAGGGAGCGACAGCGTGAACGTTGGCAAGTCGAAAATATCCAAAATATATCGACTCGCGGTGGATTGGTTCGCGTTCGCGTTTATAGTATAATAGCTATGGATCAACCGATATTTAAATCGATTTGACTCGAGTGATATGGAATTTTCAGAGCCAACATTACGTTTCGTTAACTTCTGTCGCTTCGCACGATCGTTGGATTTTTTAACGCGCTTGTATGATCGAAACGATTTGCCACTGGAACAAAGCCCCGCACATATTTGCTAACCAGCCAACTTTCAAAGTCACCGTGCGATTTGCGAAAAAATTAAATAAAAGGGACCTCGCGTGGCATTCGATTTACGTATCCAGGCGTGTATGGATCGCCATTTTAAACAATGCGATTGTAACGCGGATTTTTCTCTTTCAAAATTTTGAATTGACCGCAATGGTATTGACTGTCGAAGATAGAACCGTCGTTTACAACAGCAACTATTAAGACGTTTGTCGCTAGCAGAAACATAATGAAAGATATAATTTTGCTCTGACAAACGGCATAAAGATTTTCCAGAATGATAGAAAATAATTTTTCCAGTCAACGGTAATCTAATCTAGTTCATTCTCGGCAACCAAAAATTATACACGCATCTTCCAACGACGCGATTAGGGTCCTAAATTTTCGCTTTCACGAGTCTACTGCATAGCGATTGAAATTTGAATTACATATCATGTGCGAAGAATAAAACACGCTGGAAGCTATTCGTTAATTTTCTTCCTAAAACGTCGCTCGATCGCGTATTAAAACTGAAAAGGATAGTACCGCTATCGCTGTATAAACTCCTGATACGGTCAAAAGATATACGGCTATCTCGTGGAACTTCGAAACCCTTCAGGATGTCGGATATAACGCCAGCTTAAATCCGTAACAGTTATAAACATCACCGACCAGCTTACGGTAATTCCATGCCGGATGTAATGGCAGAACCCGCGTTTCTCTGCAACGCGAAACCGCAAAGTCGAGAGGCATCTTACCGCACTGCTCCCAGCATTCTAGTATGTTTCAATGTTGCCCGGAATTTCACAGTCGAGAAATCTGCCGTGAATCAGTCGAATTCGAACTACTTAACGAGATACGAGGATGAAACCGAGGCAGTGAATTCGACTGAACATTAAAGCGACGTTGCGGGCCACGAGAACAGACCTTTGTTTCTGCCTGATAAACATTTTTTTTTATAAACAACCGCGCCACCGCTTCAACGGTTTTACGGCCGTCGAGATAAACGTCGTTGAAGCTACCATGAGGGGAGACGTCACGAGAAGCGGAGAAAACAAGCGGCAGACGTAAGCAAATAAAGCTTAGGATAATTCTGTGTGTCTATTTGCACGGTTTACAGCTTACGATTTCAGCGCAAACTGTAACGAGCCATCCTTTCTTCTCCATTCTTTAGGCTTACGATATATTATCGAATATAGAGCTTTGCTCAGATTAGTCAAGTTGGCTGAATTCAAGCAATTAAAATTTGAGCAGCAAGCAAGCAAAATTGAGCAACAACATATTAATATTTGAGTATTAGATTGTCATTTTTACTCGAATCGAAATATTCTTTCAAGTTTCTACGATTAAAGGCAGCTCGAGCTTCGCTTAAATCAGTGAAACTGTTGGCAATTGATACTGCCACGCCGAAATCACATGTTTCACTCAGGACGCCACGGAAATATTTTTATTATTCAAAGCATATAATGGCAAAATAATAATAAATTGACGATGTAAGACAACATTCTTCCCCAATGGGCCATTTACCTTATTGGTGGTCACGGGTCACCACCGTGGTGCCTTGGTAACAGTTGATAGCGACATATTATAACAAGGCTTCGTTTATTTCAACAAACCATTAGCGTCCGTTATTTCGTCGTAAGCAAAACGTGCAGAATATATTGTTGAAACGTGTAGAAGATATTGGTAAACGGTATTTGCTCGTTCTATATGTAATAGTAAGGTATGTTCACGCTTCTAACTTCAATTATATGATTATAAAGCAGCATTTACGATTATTTTCTAAACTGTGTTTATAATAATATTCGTAGATTACCCCTCAAAGATATGGCTGCAAACACAGTGCACCATTAGAAGCAAGATCTGTTCTCATTTTCTTTTTATCGATGTTCTAATAAAAATGTTTAATCGTTCAATGGGGCACTTTTTATTTCAAAGTATCTTCTGTTTGTCGGTTATATTCAAAATGCCTTAACTGTCAATTTTCATACAATTTTTACAATTGTAGGAAGTTCAAGCTGTAGGAAGGTCAACTAATGACCACCGTGGCGTCACAGGAGAAACCGTGGCCAGTCATATATGACCCACGTGGCAGTCAAAGTGTTAAATGACCTAGCAGTTGCTTGTTTCGTAGTTACCGAAATCGACGCCCTAAATCGACATGACTTTCTTTAAGCTTTACGTCTTATCATATCTCGTATATGTAATATCTCTGCCATGCGTACAGTCATACGTGGTAATTGACATTTTACATTCACGCATTGCTTCCTGTTTAGTCTTCGTAAAGTACCCTTGATCGTTAAGTGACTTGAATTCGAGCAACATAGGGCGTTTAATTCCAATCTTGTCGTTGCACTATGAAATTACACGATTCGTGGCGAATCTAGGGGTGACGATCCAGAAGAGGTTCGCGAGGAACATGCGCTAGATTCGCGATTCACCGGTTGGAATCGATAGATATTCGACTGCGTGCTACCAAATCGAGTGACATTGCTTGCAAAACGTTTAACGACGAATCGAGCGGAGCAAATTTCCTATAAATCTAGTAAAACTGATTCCACGGAAACGCGCAAGCGCCAGAGTCTTTAACACGCGATGCTGGCGAAATTTCATTTTCTTCCACTCTGTGGGATACGAGAGTAAACGAAACACGGACGAGAGGGTTCGTAACACAATGCCTAAAGGACGACGGATCACGCGGGCTCGCCATTAATTCCGAACGACCGACGGCTTACAAAGCAGCGCGCGCTGACCTTAGTTAGATTACGTTTGCATTAGGAACTCGAGCGGAATGCCGCTCTCGAACGGCTACATCGCCACAATTTACAGTTCACACGTCGTGAACTAACGACGGATGACCGATCCGTACTCTGATCTGCCTCCATTCGACCGAGATTCTCGTATACGCGTCGACACCAAGATACGGAATCTCGCTCATAGACCATCGCGGAATCGCTCGATGAAACATCAGACAAAACGTCGCTTTTCGCTTGCTCCTCGATTAACTTGTCCGTTGCAGTCGGATTTATGGTAAAGATAAAATTACGTCGTCTTTCAACGCTATAAACTCGTGTACTAGTACCGAAAAATTGTTTACCATGCGCTCTGAGCCTATTTACTCCACTGTACGTGTGGACGCGTGTGCCTGTTCGTATAAACGAAGTTCTATTTCGTTAGGATGCTTGCTGATACATATCCTCGAAGCTATGATTTAATAATAAGGAGAAGGTTCCTGGTAACAATTATCGATATCGATCGATCATGCGTAGCTGCTTCGCGCCGAAAAACACGTGCGTTTAAACGCGTTCGAGCGACTCGGGTGGTTCAAGTGAAAAGACTGACGCGTATGAAAGAGAGAAAGAAGACACTGCGTTTATATATTGCGTTTTTATTACGCGACGATCGATACGATCGATTGCCATGTAATTTTAATGGCTGCTCTTCCCGTAATGTCTATACTTGCGCGATTTATCGAGGCGTGGGAACCTTTACAATTCTAATTTATCGCCCTCTAACTATCGGGGAGAGGGGTGCGGAGTAACGAGAAGCGATTCACAGCGAACGTGACGACTCGAGATCGAAGGCCACATCGGTGAACGTCCAAGTGAATTTAATTCAAATCGCACCGCAGAACAGAATATTAATTGAATCGGAAAATTCGTTCTCCCTTTCGCGGAGGAATATCGATGTATGTAGTGGCCGATTAAAATTATAGCCTGCCACGATTCCGGGAAAAAATTTCATCTACGATCAACAACCGATGGGCTGTGCGTAACAAGCTGGGGAAAAAATCAAAGCGAGACGAATTAGCCGTTGATAGATCGTTAGGGCGCAGCCAACGAACTTCCATTTCTGCTCGCACGTCTCGCTCCAACTTTTATTACACGCTGCAAAATTTTTATCAATTTTTTTTTGATTTTCCGCATTTTTTTTCTTTTTTCTTTAAATTGTTCGTTCGCTCGTTCCTCAATTTCGTCAAATAAAACGAAGAGCGATTCGACGAGGAACGTGACAAGCCCGCGGCGAAGATCACATCCATCTGCACGGAACGAATATTAATTCAAATCGCGTTTCAAAATGGAATATTAATCGAATCGAAATACTCTTCGTCTTTCTTTTTGTTTTATTTCGTTGACATGCGGTTTGGTGTTTTCACGTCATGCTTGAATTTTCATTTTACAGTCGACGAGAGCCTCCGATGGACACCTAGGTACCTTCTCCGTTCGAATGATACGCTTCCCTTTTTTTTTTTTTTTTTTTTTTGCATTTAACATATTCGCTCAGTGAAACAAAAGTTCTGACCATTAAATGACGTACATTGGAGCGTATAAATATCTGAACACCTAATGCATTTCGAGCAAAAGGATGATATTTTTGTTTCTAACGTTATGATCGAAGAAGCATACTTTATTTTCCCGAAATTTTCAGTTTTCCACTTCTGCAGGTACAGTAAAAAACGAGTCGTGCCAAACAATTCTATTTTAAAAATATAAAATCATAATTACGTAACAAGAAAAATATACCAAATTGACGGAGGAAAAGCGGGAACGGGTACTCGTGTATTCGGTTGCCAATATGAAAGTTAAATTTGCGCAGCAAAAGTTTAATATAATTCTCTGACGTAACTTTCCAGCTTCAAACGATTTGTTTGCAACGACCACGTCATTTCCTAGATTTCGACGATTATCGAGCAACCGGCGAACACAAGCAATTCATGTTTCTACGTCAGAAACGAGGGGTTTAACTTCAGCCTTGACTCGTCCCGTCGCGTCGTGCCACTTAATCGTCGGTAGCTCGAAACTCATTGGCGCTCCGACGACGAACTCAATTTGTCGGAAACGTTTGCCGGCTAACGCATTAAACCAAAGTTAGTTAACAGGGGAGACGTTACAAAGGGGTCGGAAACGTAACGAGAATATATTAGGCTTCTAATATGGAGACAAAAATGAACCTGCCAAGTGTCGACATTTCCTCCGACATTTCACATTACCTTAACTATAAATTGAGCCTGGAAAGTTTATCCGTGACAACGAAATGATATTACGAAGAAAAAAAAAAAAAGAAAGAAGAAACGTTCCGTGGTGTGGTTTAATTTAACTTCAGCCATGAGCTTCAAATTAAAACCTATTTATCTAGCCCACGTTGAATCAAGAAGATTAGCTATCCAAAGAATCGTGTATTCCGCGAACTCGTTGTCTCTTTACCTTTTTTCCTGCTGCTTGTTAAACAAGAACAACGTATAAAACCTTCTCGAGAGATCTCAGCGAACTGTATCGATAAATAAGCGTAATCGGTAAACGTTTTCGTCGTAAGCCAACGCTAACGCAACATCGTCCTCTCGAATTCGTCCCAATCACCATTTGCCTCGAAGATTCCCGTACGTATGGACGGATACACGAAGCAACGACCGCGAGCCGACATTGTTTGCCAATTTCTAGCAAATATCTCGAATAACGAGGATATTTTATCCCCTCTCCGCTTCCCATCCATTGTTTCATCGTCCATCCAACAATTATCGTCCAAACGATAGATTCTAGTCCATACCATCGGATATTATCCAATTACGAATGGATTTACAGCAATTATTCCATTATTGGCCGTTCTCGTTGCACAAGGTCATTGACAGAGTGTGACGATTAGAAGGGTCGTTCGAACGATCGAGGAAATCGGTGGTGCTAACTCATCGAACGATCGAGGGAAATTGCACGGAACTTGGGGGAAACGCGCACCTTGCCCCGCGATACAAACCGAATATCGCGCACTGACCGATAACTATAGCTAGCCGAGTTCGCTTGAAAACTTATCGTTTCCCTTCTAGCGAGCAATGCATAACGGGCAGCAGATAACGACAAGCAGAAGAGATTACCCTCGCAATTAACCGATCCTTATTACGTGCGCCAAGTTACTTCGCAACTAATGGTGCGCCATGCTCGAATAACTGCCCTCGGCTATGCCCACGTCGCCGCGTCGATTTGATTCGCTCCTCGCCAGGGAGTACTTTGTCCCGCGATAATTACTCACTCACGAACAACAATATACACGTTCGACGAAAATTATCAGAATGGATACGCTGGACGAACGTAATACGAGTCTTCGTTTCGTCGTAGAGGAACGTCCAAGAATATGTACGACGAGAATAAATTAAAGCTAAGGACGAGGAGTGTTGCGTCTCGATCCTGGGTCAGTCTGTATAAATTGATCGAGTTACGAGAGCTTTATTTAGGCTAACGATCTTGCTAATTCCAGACGTGAATACTTGAACCATTATCGCTCAATTTCAGCTAATTTTATGGTTTGCCATCGCATTTCTCTGTTGAAGGAAAGGGTGCCGAGATTTCAAGAAAATACGTCATCCTGAGAATCTCGACGGATTATAAGCTGAATTTTAGAACTATGCTTCTACATAGAAAAGAGAAAAAGAAAAGACAAGGAATGCGACTTATCATATTTTTCATCTATGATCTTCGATTGTAAAGTAATACGAAAAGCTACGTTAACATCGTCGTAAAAAGCATCGATCTCTTTTCATTTTGTAATTACGTGTAACAAAAATTTCCAAATTTTACGTATTTTTAGACGCCGTTAGTGTACAGTTCCCGCATTCAAATGTAAATCATGCGAAAAAGACAATGTTTGCGCGATTCAGATTGTAAATCGACTGATATCGCGAACTGATCGTTGCATTGGTTTGGTCGTTGCATTGAAAAGGCGAACAACGTAAAATCGTATTTCTCGATGCTTTCAGGGATTCTGCGTTTCGTCGCACCATTGTACGAAATAGCTTCCGGACACAAGTACAGAGCAGGCAGTTACCGATCCGCGTCAAACAGTACGCGCGATACACGGAGTGAGTGTGAGATGGCGAGGATGAAACGACTTGACGCGATACGACGCGATACGACGCGATACGATTCGACACCATGCGACCCGGCACGAAAGAGGGTTTCCAGTGTCGTCGCAGCTCGTTCGAAGGCACGAGGAATTTCTTACACTCGAAGCATTCATGCGAGAAATTCCGAGCACGTAAATCTTGGCAAATCTTGCGAGTGGCCTTCTACCCTCCTCCCCTCCGCTCCCTATCCATCCAGTTCGTTCTCTATTTTCATCCTCTTTTCTTGCCTCTTTGCCGGCCTTTTTCTCGATGTTTCCGAGCTATGCAAACGAGCGTATTCGTGACTCGACAGAAGACGACTTTAGGGAACGTTTTCACGTTTCGCCGAGCCTACTCTGAACCTGTTCAGCGTCGAGTATTAAACGAGCTTAGCGATCCTTTGCCTCGTGGCGCGAGCATCTCGACCTCGTCTCATCGAGGATTCTGCCGCGATGAAAATTTCCCGTTCCGCTCGTCTTTCGAAACACCGATAAAATAAAAATAGCCGATGATGTTGACAAAATATCAATTTATGAACATACGTTTGTCCAATGTTTGGACAAATGTTCACGCGTCAAAGCGATCTGTTTCATCGATCTATCGAACAGCGAAAAAACACGCCCGTTCCCACCGGGCTACATGTTAATTTCATATCTCCTCGTGTACGTCGACCGCCTCGAGGATCGAGACTCGCTGTTACGTAAAAACGTCCGTTGTACGTTCTTCCTCTGATTTTCTTGCTTCGGTAGATAATCTAACGCAGCGATCGAGATCCCGTTTCAGCGTGAATCAACCTGGTCGAGGTAATTTCACAAGAGTGTTTCATCCAGTCGATATAGCTAAACCTATTTTCAAGAAAAGATTGTTACGATTACGAACACACGTCGCGTAGTATTAATCTTACAACTTTAGAGAACAGAGGAAAAGTATTTCACGTTTTATTCGTATATGCGTACTTGACGCGACTCTATCGAGAATCTTAGTCAAAAGTGGCATGGACTTTAACGACTCTAGCCCTTAGGGACAACGAACGCGTTTCTATGACGAGACTCGTGTTATTATTTGATAATATCCGCGGCTGTTAATGAAGCCGGCTACCTAAGCACCTCACCTCCTACTCGTCGTGCTCGACTTCTCGGTCATGCTGGAAGCGCTACAGCGAACGTTATCATAGGCAGGCTCGTGAATCCTCCGGTAAGTCATAAACTTGGCTAACTTCGACATGCTATCTTAGCCCGTAAATTGACCAAGAAGCCACGACTAATTTTCATGCCCGCGCAAACCCTTTCGAGTCTCTGAGTACGGAACAGACCGTGTAATCTCGGGCTTTCCCGGTTGCTCGTGTTATCGCGCGCGTTCCCAACAGGTTAACAAATCCAGTCACCATTCGTTATTAATATACGTGCACGTGCACGGAACTAATTGCTTTGAAGCGAATCGAACCCCGTTACGCTATTGTCCACGCTACCGGTTCGCTTTTACGGTCCCTCGACTGCATTTGCGACTGTTCGTGAAAGCGCGATACGTTCGGCTAACAACTTCTACACCTACACACGTCGGAATTTCCCCGAGTTTCCAGACCGATCGTCGAAACCGTTCGAACACAGCAGCGCAACGCTCCGCCGCGAGAAATTCCCTTCTGCCGGATTAAACGAACCGATCGAGCAAACGAATCCCTCTATTCCACGTTCTTAGGCGGTCCAACTGCGAATACCTTCGACGATTCTCGGCAGACCTATAGTTTAAAAGAACTCCAAGCATTCGCCACGCAAAGCGCGCTACGCAAAAAAACGAACATTCCGCTGTATCGTCCTCCTTCAAGCTGCCGACTTCTTTTTCCAGAATTTCCTTCCATTTAATACCGTTGAAATTTTCCTGTCTTACGATGACGCGACAAAAACCGACGTATCTCTTCTTCTTCTCCTTTTCTCTCTCTTTCTCTCTCTCTCTCTCTCTTTCTCTCTTTATTTCTTGATTGCCAGCTTACTTTTTCAGTCGTCCTTCGAAACTCAACAGGAATATTGTTCCCTCGGATGCACGCAAACGCAACGTATTACACCGCCTATGGAGTATGTTCGCCTCGGGTCGACAGGGGTCATGAATAAGAAACGGAAAGAATGGATCCGTGCTCATTGCGAGGAAAAATATGCGAGAGCGGTGATGCGTGGTGAGTCGACGAAACCGAGACAGTGGAAGAAATAGCAAACGAAGGTTAAGATTTTCTGCGTAAAAGTTGGCAAAATTCAAAGCGAGAAAATGGAGGAGGCAAGTGCAACGAACAGAGGACGAAGGCGTGAGAAGGGAAATGCGCAGGATTCCAAACTCTCGATTCCTCTGGCCAATTTTTTCTTGTCGAAACACCTTCGCTTCGCTGTCGCAGGATCGAAGATTAAAGTCTCACCACGACCCGAACGTAATTACTTCAGTTCTCTTTCATCTTCGTCCTATCTGTCGCCTTGGGCAAACTGTAAGTCCCTTGCTGGGTCAACCCGTTCTCTAAAGGCTTTTAAGTGCGACAGTTTATTTGCTCGGCTGCGGTTCGACGTAGAAAGCGGAGAAGACTCTCCAATGTCTCTGAGATCGAGCACCATCAGCCGTCGAACGAACATACGTGCGCGCAAAATGAGTTTTCCCCTTCTGTCTTCCACCTTTCTCGCATACGTAAGGATAAGTTCCTTTCTCCTCTCGAAAACACGCGGTTCCCTGAGCCAAGAAAATTCCTTTTAAAACTTCCAGTTACTTTTGCGCCGCGAGAATTCACCGTCCTTCCATCGTCGTTCTTGCTTCGGCTACACCCTATATATATTCCGCCTCTCTAAAATTCCACAGAGTACGCGTGGCTACGTTGGTAAAGCTTCGATGCTCATCGTCCTCTTCCATTCGCCTGCCTCTCTCTGTCTCCCTATCCGCTTTTGCTCCGGTTCTCCCGGTCTCTTGTTTGTACAAGAATAATGAGTCGCAATCTCGTTTAAAGCGAATACCGGAGTAATCGCAGGACTAGTATTTTCCAGTCAACGTAGCATCAACTGTGTTCGACAGATTTTGACGTGAAACAAAGTAATTGAACCTCGACAGAACTTAACCGTTATTATGGCTCTCCTGAGACTCCATTCGATGATCGAGCATTTCAAGGATCGTCCTTGTCGTTGCCGTCTTTGGTTTATTCGACGAGACTGTTCGCCATTTAAGTCGAAAGAAAATTCGTCTTTCTTGCCCTACCTAAACGAACGGAGTGTACATTTTGGGATTTACCACGATCGTGGTATAAACTTCGATCAAATCGAACATTTCATTCGCACAAACGCGTCTCTCTCCATATATTTGCATTTCGTGCCTTATCTTCTCCCCGTCGCGGTACTCGCGCCCGCATCGTGTCGGATATCACAGCCGAAACAGCAGGTATAAGGGAACCTGTTCGTCTTCCAAAATGATGATTCCATCGTTTGAAAGACTACAATAGGTAGGTCCGATTTCAATGGTGTACGTGATATCGAGACCGCAGTCGTATACGATCTCGGCAATTGGCTCTGTTACCTCTATGCGATCCCCTTTAAAGGGATACCTCTACAATGGATCCCAGTCGTTGGAACACTAACCGCGAATCGAAAGAGATTTATCAATCGATCGTTTTCCATGACCCTTTCGTAATCGAGAGTGCAAACACACGATCCCTTTCATGATCGTCGCTGATCTCTCGCTAGCCACCACGAATCGCGTTTGCCCTGCGATTCTTAAAACGAATTTAGATTTCACGTATTGCATTTGCATGGCAAACTATTTGTCGATAAAGTAGATAACTCGTCCGATCGTGCCGGTTTATATCCAAAGTGAACGTTCGAAACGATCAGCGAATAAGATAGAACGAGACTGTACAGTCGATGAAATGAAAAGACGATTCGTTCGTAGCGGAGTGAAACTGATCTGCTAACGAGTAAACAAGCGTTCATGATATTTTTCCGCAAGAAATAAATATATTAACTCGATACCGATACTCGATGTTTCGATCACCGATACTTTGAAGCTAGTAAAATGAATTCATCCATTGAACCGACACAGATACTTTGACTTTCATTTTTCTCATTCTCATTCATTCTCTCATTTTTCTCATTCATTCTCTGCGGATGAATCATCCGCCCTGAGCATCCAAGATCCGAATGTATAGATTTGCCTTTACCAGTTGTTTCATTCTCACAAATTCGAATACCTTTATACCAGCGCGCATACAATTTCTACAATCAAAATTCCGTGAATTTCTCTGCTCGTACTTCGTACAGAGAGGAAGTTTTTGTTTGCTTTGAAAAAACCAATCGGTTTTTCAGCCTCCCGAAGAGAGATCGTCGCTGATTCCGAACAACCGTACTTGCAGTTTCGAAAGATAAACGAGTGCTCGCATTCGGCCATCCGTATACCGGCTCAGCCATTTGCAAAGTTAATCGTTACGCGCGTAAACGGTCGTGCGCGAGCCTCGCATGGCAGTGAAATGTGACGACACAAACCAGACCAGCGGTACTACGCGTCAGTAATATACGTACGCGCGCGTTTAACTCCGCCTCGTATTCTCTATGTATACATATTGTATTTTACTCTCACCTTCGTTTTTGATCCGATAAACAGCTTGCAGGTAAAGAAGACAATTTTTAGCGAAGAGTCGAAACGATGAATATAACGGATATCGGTAACGATTCTTTCTTATTTTCCAGAAATTCAAGAAATTTTCTAACGATACAGAGATACGATACGGTGAAAAATGACGGACAGAACGTAACAGGGTTAACGCGGAATGCCAATGCGATAACCACAGAGCGAAAATCTTTTGCGAAAGTTCTTTCGTTTCTGTAACCTTGTTTCGAACTTAGCAAGTATAATACTTCGTGCGTGGTGAAATTCAACGTTGCCCAACGCTATCGCAAATCACGCTATGTATTCGCTTATCTCGGACATTGTTTCAGAAAGCTAGTTATCACTGTCAAAGTTCAAGCTCGTCATTCTTGTCTGGAAGTAGTTAGTAGTCTATGTAGACGGAACTTAGTTTAATGCAAGCTACAGAGAGGCGACAGGCTCTTCGATCGAGTACCCGTCCACTTTGACATTGATGTATCTACTACAGGCTATCAAGATGAAATTCGATTCTCTCTCTCTCTCTCGCTCTCTCTGTCTTTTTTCTGGCAATTACTAGCGAATTAAAATGAAAAAAACAAACAGAGCGGTAAAATTCCGGGCGTGCAAACGTCCAGAGTAATAAACGTACGCGCGAAATAAATTTAATCTGCACATAAAAACGGTGGTCGCGCTGACGCGGCAACTGGACTGGACTGGACTTTACCTGGTCCGACCGGCAGCGAACGGACATCTGTAAAGCGCACCGCCATATGGCACATTCATATCGTTCGTATCGACACCGATCGAGCAATTTTTGCACGGAACTTAATTTCGACCAGCGGTCGCCGAAACGCGAGCTAAACACGAGCCGTTGAGTCACTGGACCAAGAAAAGCTACGTTGACTGGCTGGGTGTCTGACTGCCGCGCATTTCGAAACGAAGACTCAACGAACAAGACGAGAAACAAAGTCGGGGAAAAGAAGGAGACAAACCAAGAACGAGGAACGCACAAAGATAGAATAGAGACGAGTCTCATCCATCACATGCGAAACACGAGGAATCGCGTGGATAGCATTTTGCGGTGTCGGCCGTTGCTCCAGCAACCCTTTTTCGGCGTTTTGCTCCCAGATGCAGGGTTGAAAGCGGATTATGGTGATAAAGAGAAACGGAGAATCGCAGGAAACGAGAAAGGGAGGAAGAGAAAAGGCAGGGAAGGGGGGAAAGGTAGATAGGTGTAGGCGGTATAACCAAGGAACGATGGAGAAAGGGTAGAATGGAAGCAAACCAGCCAAGCTCCCAGCTTTCGATGCATCCCATTATGGAAATGCGACCTCTCGCGGCTCTTGAAAATTATGTTGATGTTATGCGGGACACCCCTTCTTCGTACATTCCTCTCGACCATCGCTTCCGCGACCTCCTCGACTTTTTCTCTCCTTCTCCCTTTCTACCAGCGGCCCTCATCGAGGTCCAAGTTGAAAACAGTTTTCGGCTTATCTTGAATTCATAAAATACAATTATCTTTTTCTTCGCTTCTTTCGACCGCTCGAACGTCGAAACGAGCTTCGACCTCCGGAGGCGCCGTATTCGAGATTTTGGTTGCTCCACGGTGGATACAGTCGTCGTTCTCGGCTCATCGGCCTCCTTTTGTCGCTACCCGAGAGATCCTCTTAAACCGAATTATGACCGCAGACGCGTACTAGAACGCGTTTACACACACCGAGACGCGTCGAGGTCGACGAATGAAATACGAAGCTGGAAGCGGAGACGGTCAGATGGAACAGCCGAGAGGAGGAAACGGTGGAATCGAGGTTACAGGGTAGTTTCACCTCGAGAATTCCGTGTCAAGATACTAGCAAGGAGTCGGAAGGAGCGATGGAGGTTGTGCATTACTCTTACGAAAGGAGTGACGATGTTATTCGTCTTCGGGACAGTTTCAGAGTGGCTTTGTCAAGAAAAGTCTCGATGGAAATTAATAACAACAGGGCGCTGTGTTGATTTTTCATTCTTTCAAACATTAGACACAACCCTTCAGATCCTATTCTACGCCTAAGCTATTATTCGCACGTGATTCGAATGAACTTTCTGCCTTATCCGCATACGAACTTCCATCGTACGAACGAAAGATCATAGACAGCGAAGAGTATCGATCGACTTGCCCTACATCAACTCCACTTGTACGAACTTGAGCTTGCTCTCGACTGGTTTGTACGTACGCATAAACCACTTTTGACCCAAGACGCGTGCATTCCCGGAAGTTTTCAGTCAGGAAAAGTCATCCGCTAGTGCCACATAGTCGTGCTGCTCGCGATACTTTACAACGTTGATGCAGTAACCACGGCATTACAGTGCAACCTGATCAATCGGCGCGGTTTGGATTATTCGACCGCAACCACCGCCTCGACGAGTCATTGATAATATATGGTTCCATTTGCAAAAGGGTGGTTGCAGCGGTTCATTAACGCTTCTCCGTATGCGCAGGCCGTATAATCGATAAGATATATTGTTCCGAGAGCCGAGAGCAACCGACAACCTACTCTCCTAACCTCTGGAGCCGAGCACATTAAACACCCGGCAGCGAACGAACGAACAGCGAGAAGAAAAGTATCCAGCCGGTAGTAAAGTTCCCATTGAACATTACGCGGAAACTTTCCGCGTTTATCTTTGCTGTGCTCCGGTGGTTTCGAAAGCGAACGCGACGCCAGAGAGTTTTACCGTTAACGGCGCGCGATTTTATTGCGACACTAAAATTTCCGTAATTGTCCGGCTTTTCCTTACCGTTCGCTCGTTTTTTACACGTCTAATAAACTCTCTGCGAAAACGAGCTTGGAATACGCAGCAACTTTCTTCATATCGATACTCCACTTGTAGCTCTTCGTTCGTTCGCGGTTCAACCACAAACGAATGGAAACAGCCACATTTGTATCAGGCTTCTATAGAAATTCAAGATAATCGACATTCTCTGTTTGTACTTTTCAAGCCGCCCGTTTTATCTTTCATATTATCACCATCACGATTATCGTCAGATGGTGCGAAGTGTCCGACGATCGAATTCGAATGCACGACGTTTCCCCGCAACAAATTCACTGAAATTATTCCTATCGAAAATACCGTTTCGTCGATGAATTATCGATACCGAAATTTACAATTGGCAGAAAAAACGCGTTAAATTAAAAATCGACTCACCGGTGTCGGCGTACACGTGATTCCACCCTTGCCATTGCTCTTTCTCTTCTTTTTTTTTCACCAGCGGCAAATCATTGGAGGAGTTTATGCGCGGACAGCGAAAGCTGTACGCGTTCAATAACGTAGTTCCACGGAAAATATTCATGGGCCGCGCTCATCTGAAAGTCAAAAAATGGATGCTGAGTGAAAAGGCCGTTCACGCGCTGCTAAAAGCGTTATACACTCGACCGAAAGAACACGGGAGAAAATTTATTAAAAGTATAATAAGGTCGTGACAGGACACGGCCAATATACCAGTTTTACGTTTATTTGCGTGATCTTGAACATTTTTAAAGAGAAACATCGAGAACGTGCCGGGGCACGTGAGTCTGGACATCGCTTTCCAAGATTTCGCGGAACGTTTCTCGCGTGTGAATTTCGACCAACGAGGATATACGCGTGCTCCACACATACAGCCGTGTAAAGCGTTTCTCGCGAGGAAAAACTGGAATCAACTCGAACTTGTCGAGCAGTGCCGAGAGAAAAAAGCAACAAATAAATAACAGAAATGCATCAAATGCGTAAACATGACGATAAGTCTTACGCAGCGCTACGTTGCATTGCGTAGAACCAGCTACAGCTGCGTCTATAGAATTTTACGTCCGTGCAACACCGACGATCGAGAAATGCTACGATTAGGAAAATTAAAGTTGATCAAGGCGATGATTCTTTTCTTCTTAGAATGTAAGCTTAAATCTTTGAGCCTAACAGGTTGATTACCATTTTCAGTTATGTCATATTAAGATTCTCCTGTTTGATTCTCTCTTACCTAGAGATGTTCTCTGAGATGTTTCGAAACAACAGATAAGACATTTTAACTAAGAAGAACGATGTAATGTAGCGATGTAAGAAGGCATAACGTTCGTCGTTTCCATGGTCGCGCGAATCTAACTGGACGCTAAGGACGAAATTGTATAGCGACGAAAGAGATTTCCTTCAAGTGGTATTTTCATCGATTTCACTCTTGCTGTTGGAAGTTGAAGGATGCACGCTTCTGTTTCCTACGTCACGTCGTAAACTCAAACAAAGCAACGTTTGACCGTTACCGAGCTCAACGCGAAATATCCATTATTATCCATTATATCCGCGCTTGTTCGCGAGACTTTCGCGAGTAATAAAGCACCTTTACACGGTTATACAGGAGCTGGGAAACCGGAGCAGCTCCGTGTTCTCAAAGATTCCTCGGGGGAAAGTTTTCCTGTTTACACGAAAATGGAGTAAAATTATGCATACATGCAACGAACGCTAGCTTAGCCACGTTTGCGATGATAGTCGCGTAGATCCCAGCTATGACGTGTTTTGTCAGTGAGAACAGGTGAAAAGACGACGAGACACGGTTACAACGTGAGATACAGAGAAGCAAAGCAACGCCACGCCACGCTGCCGTCTGTAGCCATGGAACGATGGTGAGAAATGAGCAAAAGAATCGTATAATTTTTCCCCCGGCGATGTTAAAATGAAATAGGAAGCGGAGGAAAGTGGAATCACCGTCGTGTCGCTTGACGACAGACAAACAACCAGGTGGAACAACAAGAACAACGAAAGAAAAATAAACCGCCGGATGAAGTAAATAAAAGGAGATGGAAGTCGGATAAAGATAAAATTTAAGGATACCCAGTTACTTCGTAACGCGTACTTTGTACTGGCCGAAAGTTTCGTATCTACAAATAATTATTACCGTAGAGATTATTTCAAAAAATTGAAATCAAATTTCAGGAGCGTGTAGTATTTATCAAAAGAAACAAAACAATTTCGATAAACGTGGGTCGAACATATCGTTAGTTTGGAAGTTACAAGTTGTGTAGAATCATGCGACGCTGAGCAAGCGAACTGAACGCTGTTCCTATCCCCTTGCCGACTTAAATGCCATTTTCTGAACAACAGACATTACGTCTGATACATATCGACTTTCGAAAGACGATCTTCATTAAAGTCAAGTTTGATGAGTTTTATTTCTATCGAGAAAGGTAGTGGAAAGCAGCAATAGGAATAACTTCTACCAGTTTGGTAATTAAATTACGCGATTAAATTGGTCGAGTTCTATGTCCTGGTTCGACGAAAAGAAGTGGTGTCTTTACCAAATATATTGCGCAGCACATGGTAACGTCCCTGAAGGCACTGCCCGTTCTTCGCTCGATTTCTGAATTCAAACGTTTTCTCGCATTTCACAAAATGTATTTAATTTCCTTTCAGAAATGAGAGAAGTCGATACGGCTGGATTTCTACGTTACGATAGGTTCGACTATCATTCCTGAACATCGCAGGATGACGTCTAAAAATCTCTAGGTCCTTCGAAAAACCACCCAATTTCAGAGAATTCGAAGCATGAAAAAATAACGAGTATTGTAATCAATAGATGTTAGATAGTTTATCGAAACTATATTCTGCGATTCTATCCAAACTTTCTGATTGTTGGTTGCAACTCTGATTGTTTGATCGTAACTTTGTGTTCCGGTATATCGTTAGAATTCTGCTCGATGGCTTGAAACTCTCTCTCTGACTGTATATTTGAAAACTATCGATGTCTTATTAAAACTTTGTCTGTTCCGTTGTGTCCAAGATTTCGCTAACTCTTGTCCCTCCTAGCGTATTTTCTAACGTCAACTTTCCATTAAGAATTTTATTTTCGATGTTTCTCGATACGATCGAATTGGCAAACAAGATGGACGTTCTATCGTGTAGTATTTGCTATAGGTGTGGTATAGTCGAACAATAGGCTGACTGGCGACACGTGCAAGATAGTATCGGTGATAAATCTTAAAGCAATTAACACCGGCGGAGCGACACGCAGCTCGCTTTGGCCCATGAGTGTGTCAGTACCATTGGGTCGTGCGCCTTTCCACAGCTGCATATAATTAAAACGCGCTTAACTCAGCTTACATTTGCATATGTGGTCAGCGGAACCCTCCCGGCGGAGCAATCCTCCCTGGTGCGACTCGACGCGTCGTCTGTGTCGCGCGCACTGCCCCGAAAGAGAGCAGAAAAATGGCCAAGGGAATTACACGTAGGTCGCGACACATTGCGCGCTCTGCGTAAATAATTACGTTGCGGGAGGTCACAGCGTATGGACGCAGAACCCAGCAGACCGTCCGAATCTTGCGCAACCATCGCAACTGGAGATGAACAGCGTGCTTTAACCGAACAGAATAATTAAACGCTGACAGTAACCCGTTCGTGTCTACGACGTCGCATCTACCTACAGTGGCGACAATGTCTGTGCGATTTTACGGCTTTCAACGAAACAATAACGTTTCGACAGAGAAATCTCCGTCTGTGCAGCAAGTTACGCGGCGCGTTCACTGATTTACCAGATAGTTTACATGCACGACGAAATCGTAACCGACCATAACCGAGAAATATACGCTCAGAATATCTATAAAAGTCGTGCATCGCATCGATTCGACTCGATTCGGCTCGGTTTACCTTTGGCTGGGTGGCTCGTACGATCGCAACGGACTATATCCACACTGTGGATGAGAAACGCGAAAGCACGCCGTATGTAAAAACAGACATTCCACCGTAAAACGTAGCAACGACTTCGCTTTTACGATGGCGCCACGGATGAACCTTCCGCGGTTTAAACGTTCGTTGTTCCTCTTTAATCGGTGAGTCATCGTTTCGCGCTGTTTGTTTCACGCTTGTCTTGCGTTTAAATACGACCAGATAGTTTCGGATTTTCGGTTCCATACGTTTTATTCGCGAGATTCTTGCGGTGCGAGGAGAAACGAGAAGCACGTGCGACTCGATTTAACTCTTTCAAGAACTAATGGCATAATATATCAAAGATAACTTTTAGAAAGACTACTAAATTGTTATAATTTTTCTGACGCCGGAATCTATTCAGATATAGGGTTCTATAATAAATGGAATTGCATATCTCATCTTTAAAATTATGCTTAATCTATTTTCTTCTTTGAGTGAATTATAGACCGTAGTACATTATACTTTCGTAACCATTGTTAGAAGAAAATCAGTCTCAGAATTATCTTTGGCTTTTTTACATCGAACGAATAAAACGACGTGAATTATGAAAACCATTCAAAATAACAGACTGCAAAGAACGTCCAACAAACTCGGATAGTAGAAGAGATGATTACATACAAATCACGCTGTATCCTCTTGAAACGTGTATGAAAAATTACAAATTCCTGGATCTAATTATCCAGTAGATAATCCGTCATCCTACGAGTTGCCGAAGGATCAGACATCTGAATGAAAATATCCGCTAGATTTGACGCAATTCGGTTCGACTAGTCAGCGCACCTTGCAAACTTCTCAGAGATCGGCCGCTCGTGTAGGAATTCTTGGCACGCTGGGAAATATTCTTGGAGAAGGTTATAGACGAGAAACGAAAACATCGACATCGACGCGCGTAAAGATGCAGCTGCTTTGGAAATTGCAATAGGAAATTTTCAGACAGACAGAAGTTCTCAAAGTCGCAAGTTCCGATATCCGATTAAACGATCCATTAAACAAAGCGTATTATACTAACCCGGCTAGCCGGCAACTCTCTCGTAAAGTTACCGATGGTTTAAGAACGACTTCTTCAACTAATTGCCAGTTTAACGTTAAATCGTGCCATCGCGTAAGTGTTCGTAATTCTTTCCAGTGGTCGCACGTGCTCCAATCGAGAACCGACTCGATGCTCAAAGCGAAGAACACGAAAGCCGTCCCCACGTGAAAATAAATCGCAATTACGAGGGAATAAATTCACGTGGCGACGTTCATCGCGTTAATCGTAGCCACGCGAACTTAATCGCCCGTTAAAATTTACATTTTTACGAGCGTTTTCGCTTGTCACGGAACGGCGGATTAAAAATAAAACAAGCAGCCGAAACGGCTAGTCGGATAGTTGGTCGTTCGCTCGTTTGCTTTATCAACCGGTTAACGTGCGTTTCCACGCCTATACGTGACGATCGTCGCTTTTAACGACGTACCGGTTATCGTTAGAAGACCGACCAATATCAAGAGTTAAACACGAACATTGGATATTTCATGAGACGTAATGTTACTTTGGCCAGAATGCGAAAGCCCAGCAAGACAGGGCGCTTCGTCCCAAAAGCATTTTGTTGTTCGAAGAGATTGCTATGGCGAGATGGTATGACGTAATTACCGGTTGGGCTTTTAGAACGGCAAATTTGCTTCGATGTTTCCTGGAGAGGTCGCCTGGCCTTACCACTTAACTTCTCCCACGGTTAAACAGAGAGCAATCGTCTGAAAGTATCTTCGCAACGCGTATTCTGTAAAACTTGTAGCTCCTCCACTTTACCTCTTTCAGTCCCAAGGAAAATTCCCATTCAACGAGATTGAAATAATTAATTACACCCTCGTGGCAGCGGAACGTCGGGCCGGAACGATAAAATATGTGCGTCCGACTCGTCAAGCTCGACGGACTATCCAACGAAAATGAATTGCCCGGTTGCGCTACGAGGTAAGACAGTCTCGCTTCGGTACAGTTGCTAAACCTTTTGGTATCGCCGTGGGAGCATTTTAGCAAAAATGGAAGAACGAATGGAGGAGTACGCGAGGATAACCGGAGAGCAACGAACACCCCTCTCCTAACTAAGCGCGCTATTTTGAGCAATCCAGTTAGTTAGCAGGAGTAGCACGTCGAGGGATTTATCTTCGAGCATGGACTGTGGATGGCTTAAGACGGTGAAGGATTCCGCCTCCTTCCGTCTCCTCTTTCGCGGACTTCCTTCACTCACCGGATGAACTTCAATCACACGTAGCCTGCTCGGACCGAGCCGAACCGAGCGGAGATCGTCCGGTAAAGCAGCGTCAGAGGAAAGCTCGCGCTTACCAAACTTCCCATACCATTGCTCTTGTTAGCTCTCCCTATAACCAGTGGCTGGATAATCGTGTCTACATAGCCGCACCTCCTTCCGTTTCTCCGTGTCTCGTCCTCTTACGCCTCGCGGCCTCTCCTGCTCAGACATAACCCTGTACATATGTATTTGCTTTGTGTATCTATGAGGTTTGCCGGCGTCATCCCAAGATCACGTAGGATTTCACCTCGTAGATTCGTTATTCCAGCCAATGTAAAGGAAGATTTCGGGGCGACGATTATCGCGAAACAATCGCGTTCCCTACCGAATACACGTATACCGCCTGCAACTATCTCGGAAGTGTCGCTACCTTTACGTCTTCATACGATCCCAAAGAAAAGCAAACGAGCAAGTCGAGGGATATCGAGTGCGGTCCTCATCCCTTTAAGCGATCTCTAAAGGCACGTTAGCTGGAGCATCTCCAATGTTTCGGTACTCTCGATATAAAAGAGTTCACAGGAGGACACTGCATCGAAGAGATTTCCACGAGAGGCCTTCAAAGCGACCTCGACAAAGCAAACGATACTTCGATTCGCGGTGATTCCATGATCCGCTATCCGCAAAGGCTATCTTCGGTGCGTTTCAAACAAAGACGAGCATTGCTCCGAATTTGAGAGAAAAGAAGATCGAATTTATACGTACGTATGCATAGAACGCAGAGGAAAACGTTTCTCTTCGGATATCGGTGCTCGCTTCGTCCGTCGCCGATAAGAACTAGTCGACGCTATCTGTTCGTGAAAATAAGGGCGTGATTCGCGTCCCACCCTCTCGTAATCGGTACTTTTATCATGAACGCGCGAAGGAAAGAGGTTTCGCCGACCGCGAATGGTACAATGTTTCTCTGGAAATAAATCTGTCTCTTCCCGTGGGACTAAACCGGATTTATTTCCATGGCCGTAACTTTAGTTGCACCGGTGCGTTCATATAGGTCACGCCCGTACGTCTCGGTAGTTTGGACGTCGCTTAAATCGCCGCGTCGATACTTGCGACACAAGCGCCGGTTTCGATGGCTCCGGCCGCGATGATCATCCAACCGACGCCTGCTCTTTTAATCCGATCGGTAAACATTCGCGGATCAACGACTCTTTCGACTCGACTTCGCCACCTGATCGACAGTCTGGCTATGTAGTGGATATTTTCCCTGGAAAAGGAAAACAACCCCTTTCGTTCGTTCGGCCGTAGAACAAATACCTAAACGCGTTGCGTGGCTGGCAGTCTGTTTCAACAGGATCATAGGGCAAAAACCATGGCTGCCGAAACTTGGAGTTTCTGGCCGATTGCCCGGTTGCGGATCCACGACCGTAACGACGCACAAATGATTTGCGAACACGGCAAAAGGATAGGACGATCGAGCGAGCGGAAAACCGAGTAAAGCACGAGCGAAACGACGAAACGAGAGAGCAAAGGGGAATGGGAAACGTGCACGAGAAACACACTTTCAGGAAGAAACATTCGTCTTAGGAGGTAAGGATTATGTTCGCGAGTGATCTCATGCAAGAACGCTATAAATTGCGTGGCTCGGTGGCGAAAGGGGTTGCCAGCAAATGGCCCTATGAAATGCCCGCAATTTGGGTAATGTGCCGTTGTAACGAGCCCGTGGCTAGTCTCGATTCACCGCGAATAAATAAAGTTCAGAGATGCGGCTGTCCGGCACGCGTTCTTCTACCTTCTTCTCCACCCCTCGAGCAACCCATCTCGACTGTAGCTCGATAAATCAATGAAATTGCCGCGTTTCTCGAATTTATACTTGAGATAATATTCTCGTTTCGGGGATGAGTTACAGTTGCGGCACGTTCGAGATAAGAACCTTTTTTCGCAGACTTACAACGATCCTACCGTTTAACGACCCTCTCCATATTCACCGTTGTGAATGCAAGAACTGTTTCGTTAGATCACGCTACGCGATATCAGTCGAAGGTGATTTGAAATACGACGGAGGATAGCAGACACTTCCTAGCGAAAATATACGAACGAGTTACTAGCTGCGGCAACGTAAACGTATCGATTAACTCGGACCGGTAGTACGTTAGTATCTATTAGCTTTTACTCGGTATCGTTAGCTCATGGTAGAACATTAAATCCGAAGATCATGTTTTAATGCATCACCGTTTACCGTTCGGCGTTATTTCGTTTCGACGTGAAATCCACGGGCCGGCGAGATCGTAGCCCGTTAACTGGTGCAAAAATCAAAGCTACGAATCAGTGACCTGGATTTACGAATGTGTTAGTTTCAACGAAAAATCGAAAACACATTGAAATAAAATTTAATCTGTGTCGAGCGAACAATTTGTCGTTCCATCTGCCGCGGATAAACTCGAATATAACTCGTCCAGAGATCCATGTAATTTCTCTCGGATACGTCGATAAGTGGCTTAAGTTGTAATGATTAATGCCTCTGTGTGATTAATGTCCTCGACCGAAAGTACCTTAGCAAACACGCTCCTTTGAAGAGCTTAAATTATCCTACGAGAATTTCACGCAAACTACGTTTCCGTCGCATTTGTCGAAAATACTTACAGCGAAACGTAACTTTGTTTATTCGAGATTTATCATCCAAAGCGAATACATTCGAAATGCCCGCCTACCGTGGCCATAAGTAGTCGCTACTATTTTATGTATCGAGAAAACGCCACGAATATCAAGATAAACTAGCGCACCGTCTGCGCATTATTTCAAGAATATCGGCTTGACGTCTTACTTCTTCAAAGTAATGTCTCCCTTCCGGAAATCCTACACACACGCGCGCGCGCACACACACACGCATATCAATGTACGTACCTGTATAAACGTATTTTCACCGGCAGACGAGAGTCATATAAAAGTAACTTGCGCGTGAAACATTAAAAGCTCTACGGGATACGCGTGCAACTAACGCGAATGAGTTTCAAGCATGGCTTGTCAAATGTTACGTTCGTTCGCTGCACGTATCTCCATACGGGACACGTTTAGTAACGCGAATTGAAATAAAGTCATTGGATAGTTGGACGATAAGGTAATCCAAATCGATGGTCGTTGTTGGTCAGGCGGAAACTCGTTAAAGCAAACACGATTGGATCGCGCAACGTGTCCTACGATTGTGCACTGTCGGTGTGTCAAAGCAGAAGCGTCATATAACGTTAATGTCGTATCAAAAGCCTTATTGATCTTAATTAAGTGTCTCTACTTAATGGTCGAATATCGATCAGTCTAGGTCTGGTACGCCCCTTCGTGGTGGGTCAACGATCCCTTCTTGCGAATTGCGAATGATCGATGGCGAACGTCATCGGGGACCGACCACCGAGTGATTTATTGGTTTCGATCGGCCACCATAATACGATGTCCCTCGTCCTTTAGGGCACACACTGTCTTCGGGTTCATCCATTTCGAGCCAACTCCCTATCGACGCGACCGTTATATTTATGAATTCTCTATGATGGCTCGCACCTTTCGCAACGTTCACGAGAATATCCTTTGATCGACGATGCAAATTTTTCCTCGAGGAAACGGAAACTAATCCACCGGTGCTGTTTAGATGCTGCATCAAAATCGTTACTCAGCGTATTCTCGCGGTTATTGGAACGACAGTTCGAGATATCGAAGAGAAACGTTTTAAAGGGTACAAGAGAAAATTCGTTTCTCGCGAAACTTTCCTCGTTTTCTCAACCAACTACGCCGCCGCACTACCTTTTCTTTCAATATCCACCGTCTGCATATGCAGCTCGAACCGAGACACTACGATCCAATTTGCATATCCCAGCGTCTATACGCGTGATACGCGCACCCGAGAATCTAGTCAAAATATGATAAACGAAGGAAAAGTGGATTTTTCCTGCAAAGAGTCGTGAAACATTTGCCACTGTACCTTCTTACTTTAGCTTCTCAATGAGACATAAAAATTTTACGGAGCAACGTTAATCGAACTCAGAGTAAATATCGATCCGCTTCCTTTTCGTGCCGCTTTAAATCACGGCGGTTCGAGTGCTCGTGAAAATTAAATGAAGAGAAGAAAATGTACGAGGAGAATCGGGCAAAATTGGATACCGAACTCCGGGGTTTGCGAGAGATCGAACAACCAACGAGATACAGTCACTCAAAGTATCGTAATCGTAAGTCCCAGATATCGTTATCAGAGTTCATCTTCTTATCTGTCTCGGCTGGGAAAGACAAAGGGACGCGAAAGTAAAAAAAAAGACCCGATCCAGTTACGATCTCGAATTTCCTTTCTGCCACCACCGTTACGATATCGCGCCATATGTTACGATCAGTACCATTTTTATCCTTCACCGATATCGATTATTGCTTATACCGTTACCTTCCTAATTTCTCTCCTATTTTCCTTTTTTTTTCTTTTTTTCGATCGATTTACCTTCTCGTCGCTTTCGTTCGTATTTTATGGATCGAATAAAGGAACGCGCACTGGCGGAGAACAATTGCCACGTGATACGATCGGATCGTTTCACTTTCAGAAAAAATCCACGTTTACGTATCATTGATAATTTGTTTTCCCTTTTGGATGAAATAACAGCCAGCGGTTAATTAATCGACGCGTTACATCGAACGAGAGCATACAACGATGACCTAACGGCCTCGGAGTTGGTCTATTTGCACTTTATTAATGCCGATAGATTTGACGCTAATTTCACCGATACCAGCCTCGTTTCTATCTGCAATTCAAATAGGCTACTATACGCCGCGCTTCCACCGCGAGCCTGATCCTAACTCCCGCGACAATACGCGCATTATGTATTTTATATCAGCGGCGGTAATTTATAACGTAATTAATATCGTGTCACCGTACGATATTCGGAAAATAATTATCGCAATGAAGTTCAAAGGCTGACGAGCGCTGCGCTGTGTTCGACATTTGGCGATAGTAATGAGGTAAGCCCGGTGATGATTCATGTGCGGTATCAACGATGAAATTCAGCATGGTTTGACGAGAATTGGTCGCGTGTAAATCAACTGAGACGAATTTCTAACGGGAGGAGAGAAAGGGAAAGAGATATTAGCGAACACCGGGTAAAACTGGTACTACGATGGTCGAGAAAATTGCGGCGTGCAGCCCGCGAATCGGAGCCTGGGCAATAAATTACCCTGAAGCCAAGAAGATCGCGAACCGCTTGAATTTATTCCCGGATTATCGTCAAGTTCCTTCCGAGCATCATTTTCCTAGTCGGTCCATTGTTTCAGTTCGCCTCTCTGAGTCCGGTTTTTAGATAAAGACGTGCTATTATTAAAATTTGTCGGCGAATGGCAAGAGGGAAAAGGACGTGGAATTTAAGGATCGAAGAGAATCGAATCGGCCGCAGTATGCACATTCAATTTCCCGACGACAGATCGTTCGTGACTCGTATCTATCGTTCGACCGACCGACCGCCGTTAGCCTCCTTCGTCGTCCATTCATCCCACATCTGCACCGTTTTTCACATTTCGCTAGAATGTCAGTGGAAGTCAGTGGATGTTCTAAAACGGGGAACGACACGAAGCTCCGGAAAGCTACTCATTTAAATGCCTCTGCAGTCTGTAGGATAGTCTTAAAACTTGATGCTATCGACCACCACTGTGTGATTTTTGTCGTCAGCGATTCTGTCCCCTCGATGTTCGACCATCGTTTATTTCGTATAAAAATTCGTACGCGATCGTAGCGATTTTAATCGCCATAGTTTTTACAGACATACTCGGATACACGTACTTCGAATACTTAAATATTAGAATGAACACTGAGAGTAAGAGACTTAAACGCGAATCTTTGAGAAAATTGGAAGGTACAGGCATATTGCGTCATCGGTTTCTGTGGCCCACGAATTTTACGTCGATCGAAAACAAGTTCAGTTTGACAGAACGAAGGAAGAATTTTCACGATGATTGGCGAAAGGAGAAATTAATCGACAGACGCGAAGCATACTGCGGCGTCCGACTGACAGCTCATTTTCCGCGTCTAACTGGTTCCGCAACTTTTCATAACATTGACGCGAAGGACGGAGCAGCAACGGAGTAGTTGCCTTATCCCAATTCCGTTTATCGATAGGCTAATTAAGGGTCGCGAGATAGCGTTGACGCGCGACTAAGTCACCGGTTCGATCAGACGACCACATAATAGGTAATTAGAGGAGGATCTACCGGCGAAACAACTGCTAATTAACGGAGCTTCCTCGATGCTAGACACGTTCGTGTAGTGGATGGTTCGGCTGCGTTTCACGTACACTTTACCGATCCCGAAAACACGACCAGCCAGCTACACCAGCATCGACCGTCAGCGAATTTCTTTCCGGAATCGTATTTGGCCTCGCGTTTTACCGATGCGATACGTGGCAGCCCAGTTTCCTGCCGTTGTTCCTGATTGCGAAACCGTCCGTCTCATCGCTAATTACTGCATCAATTAGATGCAACGACATCCTCGAGAATCAGAGGCAGCCAGGTGTGTTTAAAGTACGCAATTTTCTCGGCTAGCCGAGGGGGAAGGCGCGACGAAATACCAAGAGATGCAGCTCGAGACTCGACGGGCAAAGAGGACCTATGGAGACCTCTGAGGGGGCTCGTTATCCGTGTGTACGAGGTTCAGACAAACAGCCTCATTTGTCACGCGCTGACCTCCCCGCCGACCTTCCTCCTTTCCACCCTTTCTCTTCCCTTCCATTCTCTTCCCTTCCTTTCCCTTACCCAACTCCACTCGCTCTCTCTCTCTCTACTCTTCTTCTCTCCTCTATTCCTTTCTCGTCTCTTCTCGCTGTCTCTTGCCTCGCCTGTGCGTTACTGACAACCCAGTCAGCCGAAACGTCAGCCAACCAAAAACCCCGGACCTTGACGCTTGCTAATTTCATCCCTCGGTCTCTGCTGTCTACGCGTCGAAAAAACCTTTTCAATTCTTGTGTTCGAAGCGAAAACGAAACGCGAGGCGGGACTTCTATCGCTTAAGAAGATGTATCGACAGAATTCCTGAAACTGAAACGAATTCTGGAAAATTCCTGGTGATTGAGATTCCTTGGAAGACATTGACAAAATGTTTACAAATCACTCGGTTTAGCTGTTCTTCGTTTCTTGACTATTGAACTTGATCGATCTACAACGAGTCAAAAATTCGCTGTCCTGTCAACGCTTAGAAAGAAACGTCTATCACGACATCGCGTTATTGGCTGATAGTTGGTGCGTTATTTGAAAACCAGAAGCAAAGATAGCAATATCCTACTGTAGAAAATGACGATGCGATGAAACGGGAAAAAACGAGGATCGTTAAAGAAGGAAATGGTAAAAGTGGTTTGATACCGGCACGTGCCTGGCAACCGTCTCTGCTTTTGCCGAGCTTTCGCGGAGAATAATTTCGTTCCTGTGTATGTTCGCGAATCCCTGTGAATCCCCTTTCGAGAGAAGAGAACCGTAGTGGAATACGGAGATACGGTCGTGTTCTCCAGATAGAAAACAACTTTTAATTTCATCCGGCTCTCTTGATTTTCCGCTCGATTTCGGTTTCGCTTTTATTGAATCGAGCGATTAAAAAAAAATTCCTAACGGCTCGTTCAATATAAATGTAGCCTGTCTAGAGAAGCGTGCCTTGGTCCCATTTTAACGAACAGTCCGTATCGAACAATTACAAGGAAGTAATTTCTTAAGCTCCGAGGAATATTCCAATTAAACTGGAACTCGCCTAGCAGCCAATAACGATATTACGTTAAATACCGTCGCCAAGTCGTCAAAGTTGCTATTCATCGAACTCGAGATTCATCCGTGCTATCGACTGAAACGCCAACGAATTCATTTGTAAACCTGCACACTCGTGGAAACTTTCGCCAGGGTAGAAAAGCGGTTCGACGATAATGCTCTATCACCAACTCGCTTTTCCGAGACACTGACCAACCGGAAATTAAAATAACTCTGCATAGCTTGTACCACCTATCGTAAATGTACAGAATGGACGACCGTTTTATCTGGCAACCCGATAACTCGCTTGTAATTTACATTACGCAGAGAACTATTCCAGCTTGCCTTGCAACTCGACATATCGCAAATAGAATAGAAACTGCGCGAAACAAATGTTTCCAAAAATCTATGCACCGATCGAGAACATATACGAGAACCCGGTTAAAGTCGATCATCTATTATTAAGTTGTCCGAAATGTTTCTTTCGTTCTATAAGGAAATTATAGACGCATAGTGTTTTTTGGTTTATATTAGTTTATCGAATTATGCACGAATATGATAGTAGAAATAAAACGAAATACTTAATTTATACTTAATTCAATAAAATAATATAAAACAGAAATTATTGTTCATCTATTATCACCTTATGAAACAAAAGAAACTTTTCAGACAATCTAATATATTTTTTTTTTTATTTAATATTTTACATTCACAATTTGTCCAATTTGGACATTCGGTAGAATTTTTTAGCTGTTTGATTATCATGTGGGTGGCTACCCCCAGCGGGGTACCATCTTCGTGTTTGTTAGGTTATATCCTTTATGAGATCTGCTGGATGTTTCCTTTTTAGTTTTCTTTCTATGCTTGATGTGTTGATCGTTTCCGCTGCCAGTCGGTTCGGGTGCGTTGCTATTCTTTCTATGTACCTTCTTGCGGATCTGCTAATCTCCTCCTTGACCGTTGGTATTCCAAGATCTTTCCGTATGTCCTCGTTTCTATGTATGTCCTTCCTTTACTATTGTTCTGAGAATTTTTGCTTGAATTGTCTCTATTTTGCCTATATGGCTCATTGCTGCTGTTCCCCATAGTGATATTCCGTACGTCCAGATTGGTTTTATGATCGTTTTATATATTTTTAATTTATTTTCTATGCTTAGTTTGGATTTTGGACTTGTTAACCAATGCATTTGTCTCCTTGCTGTCTGTATTTTGTCTATTATTGATTTAATATGCTGTTTCCATGTAAATCGTGTATCTAAACGGAGTCCTAGATATTTGACTTGCCTTGTTTGTATTATGTACATGCCGTTCAATATAATGTTTGATGGTATCTGTTTCCGCGGTGTGAATGTAATGTGGTTGCATTTATTGGGGTTTGCTTTAATTCGTTTAACTTGTAGCCACTTTTTATTTTTGTGATATGTTCTTGCAGTAATGTGACTGCTGTTACAGGGTTAGTGTGCCTGACTAGTACAGCCGTGTCGTCCGCAAATGTCAGTATTTTGCTATTGCTAGTTGTTGGTACGTTAAGTCTAATATATGGTTGCTAAAATCGATGCTACGTAATATTAAAATAGTCGATACTGTGTGACACTTATTGAATGGTTGAATTGAACGAACGGATGAAAAGTGCGTTCTCTAGTTGTTGGTACGTTAAGTCTAATATATGGTTGCTAAAATCGATGCTACGTAATATTAAAATAGTCGATACTGTGTGACACTTATTGAATGGTTGAATTGAACGAACGGATGAAAAGTGCGTTCTTCGAGCCGGAATATACTTAAACCTGCTTAAATCTTCGATATCGTCTGCTTAAGTGAGCGACATAAACCGACAGCGAACGTAAAGGCGTTTCGTTTACAAGCAATTTCCTCGTAGTATGTACCTTGAGGCGTCATTAAACGTCAATTTCAACTAAAATGTCTATCGATAATATAGATTTGGAAATCAAACGTAGGAGGTAGACGAGCGTGGCCGACTGATCGATGCCCTGAAATTTCTATAAACGATGCCGCGCCACCAAATCGACGATAGACGGCGATAATGTATTAGGTTCTTAATTAAATTGATTCGATTGGTCGGCAAACATATTTCAAACGCAATCTCGTTTATGGTAAGCCAGCCACAATAACTTCGATCCATAAATGAACGACGGGAGTGACAAACGTCGGTAATAATACCAGGACGAGTGTATTTTTCAAGTGTCCAACTTTCGTCCGAACCAGATGAATCTGTCGAATCGTGGAATTATTATCGATCGCTATAAATGATAATTAACCCTTAAGCGGATTGAAACCGCAGCATCGCTGCAACTTTAAAGGAAATCTTGCTATATGTAAACGTATATAGTTGTTTCAAGATTGATCCTCAATTGTTTGTTTATGCGCGTAATACCGTAGGGCAAGATTGGTTTCCATCTATCAATATTGCAGAGATGAATATTAAATAGAACGATCGCATTGTGGGATTTTCGAGGTTCCTGTACGTTTCCGATCCGATCCGATCCGAAGATCCGACACCGAGTGTATTTTCTAGCCAAATATTCGAATTATTACAAAGCTTTTGTTTGCTTTGTAAATATAAGAAGAACAAACGATTCGTTAAAAGCTATTGTCACTAAAGCTGTTTAGAACTAATTTCGAATTAATAATAAAATTAGCAAAACTTTTAACCGGCAGATATATCCAATAAGAAAAAACGAATATTTCGGATTTCTGCAAAATTCAATAAAATTGCGTGTAATATAAACGACACCATTTAAATATAGCACGTAGCGACCTTTTGCGATAAATAGCTAACGTATACTGTGCATTGTAAAGTATCATTAAATAAATTGACCGAATAATTGAAAATATAATAATAATAATAGCACAAAACAAGCGAATCGTTGCAAAAACATGCATACAGCCACGTGACACTTCGGAAATACGATTACGCGCTAAATAAAAACTGAAAATTCACTTAATGGATTAAGCCACTGTGGAAAAACATAATTTAATTGGTGGGATTTTGACTGCGTTAAATGTTTGCTGTAGGAAATAAGGACGAGTGAGGCGTTATTTCGATTTACGATAATAAACATGCATATCGAAGTAATCAACGGAACAAAGATCACCGCAATTAAAACGATAGAATCGATAATGCGATTATAAAGAGTGACGCGTTTACAGCACGATTATGCCACATTATTATCGATTGTAAACAATGCATGGCATTAAACTATATCGAGATTTATGAATCGATTATCGTACACGTTACTCACGGTACATCCTCCCTTTTATTAGTTATTATTTGTTCTCCATTGATTTATTTATCTCGGCCATTACGACGCAATGGAATTGAAGTTTAGCAAAGGCAAATTGTCCAAATACCAATTGCGCGCACGCTCGCATAACGACAGTTGAAATTGAGATTTTATTGACGCCAGCCAGTACGATAATCTGGATCGCATTTACGTTAATCTATGCGAGCGATGGTGTAACGATCGTCGATGGTCTATCCTTCCTCCATTTCCTCTGCTATACGCTGTATTTCCTTTATCCGGAAATCAAATTTGAAATACCTACATGAAATTTTGACATATTTCGCCTACTCAACCGATCTTCTGTCTACGCGTGTACACGATTTCTTTTGTTATATAAATTATTGTTCCGAGATGTGGAAATACGATGTAGTTACTTTCCGTTATATTTCCTTCGATTTTACAAATATTTTAGGAGACAGTGTAACGAAAACTCGCATCTGGCGCTGGCTGATTTTCACAAAAACATACCTAGCTCCGAAACCAATCCGATCGATAGCATCTTTTTAGATTATTTTTGCCACCCTAGTAATCCATCCTTTCGAACGATATGAAAAGATTTATGCGATTCCATCGTCGAATAAATAGCGTCTCTTGTGAATATGAAAATAAAGAATTAGCGAAAGATATTCTTTTGTATCGTACGGTTCTACTTTGTACGTGATTAAAGTCCTATTTGAGAAAACGATATTTCACGTGCATCAACCTAATAGGTAGATCGCGGCCGATACATTACTCCGCGATATGTTACTCAACATTATGCAGCATCGATATTCTGATTACCCATTAATCCCACGATACATCATTCGATGATTTCAGAGTGCGAACCGTCCAATGTACGTAAGCCATCGAACCGTTACGCGTTCAACTTGAAACATTAGCCTTCGAGTTATTAGCCAAATGGAATAAGCAGCATCGAGTGTAGGTTTCTATTTAACCTACGGTAACAGAGTTAACGTCGATTCTAACCCAAGTTGGCATTTTTCTCCGCGTTCCTGGAAAATGCCTGGTACCGACAACTTGGCCGGATTTCCGATACTAAGTTACAGCGTAACGGTGAAACGAATTATTTTGACGCGGGTGAAATAACGTTAATTGGGCGGCTGGTGAAAAAGTTGACGCGAAATTAGCAAGGCCCGACGAAATTAGACTGGTAACTTTCTTCTCTTTCGGATATCTCATTAAAATTGTTTAGTGCTTGCCAACTCTCGCAACGATATTACGGCCACCTCGTTAGCCGGTAGAATGGATAGCTACGTCGATGTACAATGACATTATACCCCGGAGAACCACAGCCCTGTTAAATAAAGCTCGCTTATGTTTTGACAAACTCAAGTACTCGAAATGAATAAGCGGCGAGAAATTAAAACGAACAAAGTTGCGAGTTGGCGCAAAAATGTCATACTTTCTAAAAACGTTGTCGAATAGAAAGCTGAAATTAATTTTAATCTGGCAACCTTTGATTAAAACCTTTTCTTTTTCCATGTACGAGCATTCGCCAACAATTCTCCGACCCCGTCGAACATTCGAGAAATCAATTTTCCTTGCGCTATTCCGGCAGTGAAAAAACTTGTTCGCAACGTATTTTAACTTTCTGCCGCTCAACCGTCTTTGATCTGACGATACTTTACAGTGGCACTTACGGTGGCTTGGAACCTGTCAAGAATTTATAAATACCGTTACCTTGAAAATTTCCATGGTAGTACGAGACGATTCCAATTCTCGGAGATACCATATTTGACTATCCAAAGTAAATTTCATTATATGCACGCGATAAAAACTTTTCTTGTTTCAGACTACTTTATATTCTAACATTTTTTCAGAAATTTCAAGTGAACTTTCGAGAGATGGTAATTTTTGTACACGTTTCACACACTGTTCTATGTATCCTGCGTCATCCGAGGATTACATTACGCAAATTTGAAGTTGCCACAAAATGATTATTTCGTGAATAAATTAGAAAAGACAAAAAATAGTAGAAATTTGCGAACTTACACGAATATAAAAGTGGCCGATAATTATACTCGTGATTTATATATATGTATATGTAGTATCGTAGACGAAAGGCGTAAGAGATATCGGGCGAACCATAAACAATGTCGCGAGAAAGCCCAAGTGCCGACAGGCCCAATAATGGTCCTTCGTTGGTCCTTCGATCGAATAGTTACTGGGTTAAGTTAGTGGGCTAAGAGAAAAGACAAGGGGATGCTAAGGGAGAAAGACGAATTAATGGTCAGCGTTAGTTGAGAAGTCAGAGAGTGCGAATTGCGTTGTCGAGAAAGAGAGAGCGTTGGAACCGTGGTGACGAGAATTGCAAATTAATTATTTAGTTGTCTTAATTATAGTATCTTGTTGTATTTACTTGACGTTAAACAACCATCGTTTCCTGTTTAACCAACATCTCTTTAATTTATTTTAAATAAACTAATTGTAGTAAAGATCCTACATATATATAAGCGAAATTAAGCGTTAACTGAAATTAGACGTAGAGGAAAACGAGTCGGCCATTGCAAGAACGTGGTCGATTCTTTCTTCTCCTTTTCCTTTTTTTTTTTGTAGGAACTATTAACAGCTCGAAGAAGTTCATGAAAGTAAAACACGACTTGCCGTCGTTATGAAAGGGGCGTATGGCATTAGCATATCATCGGCCTTGTGCGCGGTATATCTCCATGATAGAGCGCATCAAATATCGGTCGGCCGACGCGACGAGATTGATGGAATTTTCGAATCTCTTTTACTTCGAGTCTCTCTTTCTAGAAACCACTTTAAACTCGAGATTAAAATGTCCGATACGAGAACCGATAAAGATCGTTCGTTACGTATTGGCGAAACTTTCGTTTAAACTAGTTAATCGAGTGACCGTTCGAGGGAAAACATTAATGCGAATCGAAAGAAAATATAAAATCGTGAAATCAATCATATTTATCGAGAACTGATAGAAGAAATGGAAGCTCTTATTCTCTTTTCTCTTTCTTTTTTTTTTTACGACAAAATGCAAGAGAAAGAAACGAGATGTTGGGTGTTTGGGTGAAAAATCGACGAAGGAAGGTCCTGGTATCGAAAAACGCGACGCGTTAGGTCGTTGAACGAAAGTAATTCTTGTATATTTGCCTGTAAAATATGAATCCGTGCACTCAACACGATGACGCAAACACTTCGCGAGGAATCGGGAAAGAAAAGAGCCACGAACGGGAAACAATGAAACCGCCAGCGTTCGAAGAGCTTTCCCGACATTGCAGCCTTCGTGTCCAGAAGAAATTTTCCAGAGAAAAGCAACGATCCTGTCCCGTCGACCCTTGTCTCGTTTAAACTTCCCAATCCCCTCTTCAGAAATAGTAACAGTTCCTGCTCATCTACATGCTGCTTTCCCTACTTTCTTTGCCCTTATCTCCGAGTCGCGTCTTCTATTTTCAGCAGTAGGGAATGAAAAATATTAAGCGGACCGTGTTGTTTGCCCGCCTCGGGGTTCGCGTGCCAGCTGAATTCCTTGCTCGTACATTACATGTTATGGCAGAATGTAGTTTAAAGGACAAAGTGAAAACCCGGCGTTACCAGAATCGCGAAGCATGTTCCTAAAGAAAATTGCATGCAATTTTCCCGAGTAGACGTTCTTATGTTAATGAGTTGAAAGGGTAGACGCGCAAACTAACAGTCGCGATACTTTGGAGTGGCGTGTCGTTGGAATAAACGCGTCGCTTCAGACACAAGAAAAAAAAGCACGAGACGAAAGAAAAAGAGAGAGAAGGTAGTGAGGCTGAAGCGATTATACGCGTACTCGGTGTAACGACTTAAACGAACTCCAAGCAGACCGTTTAATTCATCAAATTAATCGGCCAATTATACGAGAAATTGCGTTAGCTTGAAAAGTTTCCGAGAAGAGTGGCGAGACCCTCGCGAAGAATTTCATTTAAAAACCGATAATTCGATTGTAGTCGGTGCCCCGAACTTTGATCGCACGGTAAAAAGTGTAACAAAGTGGATTTCACTAACAGATATCGTTCGTTCTTTAAGTCCGTGGAAAGGTAGCGCGATTAAAAATTAGTTTCGTCGCGAGGCGGGTGGGGGTGACCCAAAACCAACAAAACAAAAATAAAACCAACTATATCCTATGATATAAATTTTAATTAAACACGCCTCTTAATATGGAGGAGCTTCAGAGATATTCCAGTAAAGCTAATTTAATTAATACTTTATATACGTTGCAAGTTGACCGCGAAAACCGAGCACGGGAAATTATCGCAAAAAGGATACAGCCTGCTTTGAAACGAGTATTATACAGTAGTACATTCGTGCAGATTAGTACGTCGAAAGCTAGCGTGGCACGTAATTTGGCTGCACGCCGGACTGATTCCGTACGTTTGAGATCGATCGATACGGCCTTCTATCTCGATTAGCCTTCACGCAACATATTCGCTTCGATCACGTTGCCAGTCTCGCCGGAAATATTATACGAGTTGGTAATTCGTGTCGAAAGACAGGAAGTCATTTGCAGCAACGAGCGATTTCGCCCTCTGTTTAACGATTAATTTCCCAATTAGAATTCTAAACTCGAAAAGTCAAAGTGCAACTGGAGAATTTCATCGCTTTTCTTTCGCAATTTTCGATCGATCGGAAATTTCAATTGCCAAACTTAATAATCGAACGTCAACGCGAAACGAATAACAGACGTTCGCTGACGTGAAACGCACGTGTATGTGTACGTATCTCAATTACCGATCGCAACTTGCTTCAGTCGTCTGGGCAGAATGGCGACCGACGAACAAACCTCCAGATTATAGAAGGCAAAAGGCGCTGCGCGTTCGAGCACGACGCCGAAAAATAATCGATAAATCGAAAATAACATGACGGATAACCGATGCGTCTGTCCGCGATGCCTTCATCCATCGTGTCCTCTACCGTACGCGGAACCACCGTACGACGAAGTGGCGCACGAAATCGACAACAACTTCATATCCGTGAAAATACCGAAAAACAGAGGGAAATTCGAACCCGAAGGTACACAGCAGCAACAAGACAAATCGAGCTTCGACTTTAATTGCGCGGATTCCGAAGGTACACTGCGGCTGTCCTTTGTCCTTTTCTTCCTTTATTTCGTCCAATATCTATTCAGAGGTACACGCGTACGGATACGTGTTGGATAGTAGAGCGTGTGTTGCACAGGTGAAAAATGCAAGCCAGGCTGTACGAAAGTGCACGTGATACCGGATCAGAATCCACCGGCGAGAAAGCCCGAGGAGGAGATACTTTCGTTGAAGGCTATAAGGCACATTATGCCAAACGACAACCTAAAGAACACTCTCGAAATTGAATTTAAGGCGCCGCGAAATTACATTCCTCTGCCAGAACTCGGACCAACTCCTCCCATAATTGTACCGAAGCAGCCTATACGGAGAAGGGGTAAGGCCACGCGCAAAAGGAACAAGTAAGATTCGCCATGAGAGAACGCAATTACGCTTCGTGCGCTACTTGGAGTCGCCCGAGAACGTTTGCAGCTCGAGTAGGAAAAAGTAAGACAAAGGTACATAAGTGCATATATACAGGGTGGTTGGTAACTGGTGGTACAAAGGGAAAGGGGGTGATTCTACGCGAAAAAAGAAGTCGAAAATATAGAATAAAATTTTTTTTTTAATTTTTCCATCGAGACAACGATCTACAGTGAGATCCGTTATAAGGAGACGCGATAAAGTGCACGCGTACCGAGCGAAAAATCAAAGTCGATTTTCTCGAAAACAAAGCCTCGAACGAAAAATTTTTATTCCATATTTTCGACTTCCTTTTTCGCGTAGGATCATCCCCTTACCGCTTGTATCGGCTGGTTCAACCAC